>NC_084630.1:17882523-18087523 GCF_033978795.1 Nerophis ophidion | reverse complement strand
CATCATTATGCCTCATTAGTTGCTATATTTGAGCTTATTTGGTTTCCTTTAAAGGCCTACTGAAACCCACTACTACCGACTACGCAGTCTGATAGTTTATATATCAATGATGAAATATTAACATTGCAACACATACCAATTTATTAAATTGCAATTTAAAATTTCCCGCGGAGTTTCTTGTTGAAAACGTCACGGAATGATGACGCGTGCGCGTGACGTCACGGACTGTCAGGAAATATTAGCGCAGCGCCACTTGCGGCTAAAAGTCGTCTATTTTCATCGCGCAATTAAACAGTATTCTGGACATCCGTGTTGCTGAATCTTTTGCAATTTGTTCAATTAATAATGGAGAAGTCAAAGTAGAAAGATGGAGGTGGGAAGCTTTAGCCTTTAGCCACACAAACACACGGTGATTCCTTGTTTAAAATTCCCGGAGGTGAAGTTTTACTATGGATCAGAGCGGTCAAGCGAACATGGTTCCCGACAACTTGTCAACCGGCAGGTTTTGGAGACAAAATTGTGGTAAAAAGTCGCCTCTTACTGGAGATCTGTAGAGTTTGCGCCGTCCTTGTATCTGCCGTGACTTCCCTCAGACACTGGCCTCAAGACACCCGTGGACACAACCTTTCGACTATCAGGTACTATTTAACCTCACTAAAACAGTAGCCACACAATAGAAAGATAATGGATTTTCCAGAATTATCCTAGTAAATGTGTCTAAAAACATCTGAATCCGTCCCGATGCAATCGCCTTTTTTTTTTTTTACTTCATTTTTTAAATTATTTTTTTTCTAGTCCTTCGCTATCAATATCATCATCCACAAATCTTTCATCCTCGCTCAAATTAATGGGATAAATGTCGTTTTCTCGGTCCGAATAGCTCTTGCTGCTGGAGGCTCACATTATAAACAATGTGAGGACATAAGGAGCCCTCACACTTGTGACCTCATCGTCTGCGACTTCTGGTAAAGGCGAGGCTTTTTTATCAGCACCAAAAGTTGCGAACTTTATCGTGGATGTTCTCTACTAAATCCTTTCAGCAAAAATATGGCAATATCGCGAAATGATCAAGTATGACACATAGAATGGACCTGCTATCCCCGTTTAAATAAGAAAATCTCATTTCAGTAGGCCTTAGAGGCCTCTTAATTCAGATTATATCTCATTAAACACACTATCCGTATGTAGTATGGCTTTTAATTTTTTGCTTCTCAGGGGTATTTGTTTTTGTATTTTTGGTCCAATATGGCTCTTTCAACATTTTAGATTGCCGACCCCTGACCTACAAGTAGGTTGTTAACCTTATCCTTATCCACACACACACACACACACACACACACACACACACACACACACACACACACACACACACACACACACAATGGTTGTTCAAAGGGGAACATTATCACCAGACCTATGCAAGCGTCAATATATACCTTGATGTTGCAGAAAAAAGACCATATATTTTTTTAACTGATTTCCGAACTCTAAATGGGTGAATTTTGGCGAATTAAACGCCTTTCTGTTTATTGCTCTGGTGGCGATGACGTCAGAACGTGACGTCTCCGAGGTAATACAGCCGCCATTTTCATTTCCAACACATTACAAACATTGGGTCTCAGCTCTGTTATTTTCCGTTTTTTCAACTATTTTTTGGAACCTTGGAGACATCATGCCTCGTCGGTGTGTTGTCGGAGGGTGTAACAACACTAACAGGGAGGGATTCAAGTTGCACCACTGGCCAGAAGATGCGAAAGTGTCTGCTGCCAGACCCCCATTGAATGTGTCTCCACATTTTACCGGCGATGACAGACATGGCACAGAGATGTATGGATAACGTGCAGATGCATTTGCAACGATACATTCAATGAAATCACAAAGGTGAGTTTTGTTGATGTTGACTTCTGTGCTAATCAGACATATTTGGTTGCGGCGTGACTGCCAGCTAATCGATGTTAACATGTTACGTTAATCGATGCTAACATGCTATTTACCGGTGGTGCTAAAGCAGACATGGCACAGGGATGTATGGATAACCTGCAGATGCATTTGCATCTATATTACGTTTACTTCCGACCACATTTAATGCGAAAAAAACACTTACCAATTGAAGGATTTAAGTTGCTCCAGTGTCACGAGATGCGAAAGTCCTGATCGTTTGGTCAGCACATTTTATCGGCGATGCTAACGCAGCTTTTCGGCCATGCTATGGCTATGAATAGCGTCAATAGCTATTCGCTTAATAGCTTCGGTTTCTTCTTCAATATTTTCATACTCCAACCATCCGTTTCAATACATGCGTAATCTGTTGAATCGCTTAAGTCGCTGAAATCCGAGTCTGAATCCGAGCTAATATCACTATATCTTGCTGTGGTATCTGCCATTGTTTGTTTACATTGGCAGCACTGTATGACGTCAAAGGGAAATGGATCGTCGCATCGCAAATAGCGAAAATTAAGCACTTTAAAGCTTTTTTAGGGATATTCGGGGACCGGAAAAAATTGGAAAAAAAATTTAAAAAATACAACAAGCCACTGGGAACTGATTTTTATTGTTTTTAACCCTTTTGAAATTGTGATAATGTTCCCCTTTAAGACTTCCTCACCATTCCCATGCGCGGAAAATGCACTCGTCATAGTTGCCTCCAGTATTGCTTTGTGTGCAAGTTCTTAAATTTTACTTACCTGAACAATATTCAATGTTGTGCTATTTCAGTTTTTTAAGGCGGTCTGTCACAACGTTTATTTAGCATTCAATCAGACATTATTGTGAGGTTTCGTATTAGTGTTCCTAAAAACCGACATACCCGCCCCAGACACATTTTTCTCCTCAAAATTTGGCCCCCGAGTCACAATAATTGCCCAGGGCTGGATTAGAGTGTCCGCTCTGAGATCCGTCATAGCCAAAGACTATACAAGTGGGACCCAGCATCAAGGGTTGGAATTGGGGGGTTAAATCACCAAAAATGATTCCCAGGCATGGCCACCGCTGCTGCCCACTGCTCCTCTCACCTCCCAGGGGGTGAAGAAATGAATGGGTCAAAGGCAGAGGACAAATGTCACCACACCTAGTGTGTGTGTTACAATCATTGGTACTTTAACTTAACTTTAAGTTGCATCCACTTTGATAGACAGCACTCTAATGTCGGCCAGACTAAAATACCCAACAAATTTAATAAAAAAAAATGTTCTCTACAGTTTGCACAATTAAATACGACAATGTTACTTTAATCATTCTCACAAAAGTCCTAGACAGAGATCTCTTCTGTCCTTGTCCTTGACTGACGTTTCTTTTTGTCCAGCCACGCAAATGGATTTCAATAATGGACAAAACGCTGATTTTTTTCCCTCTTTCAGGGAACAATTTGATAAATGTTTCCTTTCTAAAGTGGTGTAAAGGCGCTGTGAAAATGTTAACCTCATTTCCCAGATAAGGAAGATGAGGGGATTTTGTGGTGTGTGTGTGTTGCTTATGTCTTATTTATAAATGTACTTAGACGCTGGGGAATGTTGCTCCACCAACTTCAAACATTACCTTATCTTACAAACCAGCTTTTTGATGTTGCTCAGATCAGAGGCTCCCAGCAAAGCGCTTGCCAAACGAGTGCATATGTGCATGAGTGTGAGATTTCAAAGCGCCGGCAGAGAAAAAAAAGTCGCATTTGGGCTAGGTCGTACACTTCTGAGCGGCCAAAACGGCAAAGATAATTGGCCCTGGTAACTGGCGACTGACTCGGAAGACACAAAAGGACACAAAAACCGGAGAAAATACGACTCCCGCTATTATCAGGACACGAGAAAGTGTTACTCACCACTTGTTATATCAGTCCTGAAAAATAGTTGAGTTAGTTATTCGGCTTTTTTAGAAGTACTGTCAAAGTTGATAAGGACTAAAATGAAGTCAACAGTTTATAACATATTTTTACCTTTTGACATGTCTGTGGTAGCTTCCTGGGAGGGTGTTCAAACGTCTCTTTGTTAATACAGTGCTACAGTACCACATGACCGCTTTCAAACTACCGTATTTTTCGGACTATAAGTCGACATATACTCCAGAACGACTTATGTGTGAAATTATTAACACATTACCGTAAAATATCAAATAATATTATTTATCTCATTCGCGGAAGAGACGAAGAAGATTTCAGCAATCGTCACATACATGTAAACCAATTTGGTGTGGGAGGGTCATGGCAGAAGTGCATTGTGGGTTGTTGAATGCTAACTGCTATATGCTACTGCCGTAGCTATCAAAATGGATCATTTCATCGTTGGCGGTAACTTATAAAAACTGAGAAGGGCTGAACAAAAATGGCACCGAAAAGGAAATCATGTACTGCAGATTACAAGCTGGACGTAGTGAAATATGCAGCAGAAAACGACCAGAGGAAGCGGCACATCCCTTTGTTGGCAGAGTTGTTTAGAAGCGACATCGAAGAAGAAGATTTCATCGGATTTATCGATAGGGAGTGACAGATTGTTTGGTAAAACGTATAGCAAGGAGCTGGTCATTGACTTTGGGAGATGGAGTCAACGGTCACAACCTATTGTGATCGAGGGAGTTCAGGTACAGACCGTGGACTCATTCAAGTACCTCGGGGTTTGGGTGGACAATAACCTGGACTGCACTGTTAACACGGACCACCAGTTCAAGAAAGGACAGAGCAGGCTGTACTTCCTCAGGAGACTGCACTCCTTCAACATTTGTAGAAAACTCCTGTGGATGTACTACCAGTCTGTGGTTGCCAGTGTTCTGTACTACATGGTAGTGTGCTGGGGGGGCAGCAGTACATCTAAGAAGGACAGCTCCAGACTTCAGAAACTGATCAGGCGGGCCGGTTCTACAATGGGAAAGAAACTGGACTCACTGGTGACGGTGGCAGAGAAGAGGACTGTGGACAAACTAGTGAGCATCCTGGATGATGCCAGTCACCCTCTGCATAGCGTTATCAGTAGCCAGAGGAGCCTGTTCAGTGCTAGACTGCTTCATCCCAAGTGCATGACTAACAGACTCAAAAACTCCTTTGTCCCACACGCCATTAGACTGTACAACTCCTCTCTGGGACGGGGGGTGGGGGGTACTAGGATGACAGGGGATGCAAAACAATAACAGTGCAATACGTTTTCATAACATGGTCACTACAGCCTACTTTCTCTTGTTATATTCTTGTTTTACTGTTTTATTTTTATTCCCATTGTTGCTTTTTATTTTTTATTCTTATTGTACTATTTCTCTATTTTTTTTCCATTTAAACCCCCATTATTTACTTTTTACTTTTTTTAAATTGATCTCAACTCTGTACACTGCTGCTGGAATTTTAATTTTCCTGAAGGAACTCTCCTGAAGGAATCAATAAAGTACTATCTATCTATCTATCTATCTATCTATCTATCTATCTATCTATCTATCTATATGTTCTAGTTATTTGAATGACTCTTACCATAATATGTTAGGTTAACATACCAGGCACCTTCTGAGTAGGTTATTTATGCCTCATATAACGTACACTTATTCAGCCTGTTGTTCGTTATTCTTTATTTATTTTAAATTGCCTTTCAAATGTGTATTCTTGGTATTGGACTTTATCAAATAAAATGCGACTTATACTCCAGTTTTTTCCCTTGTTTATTATGCATTTTTGGTCGGTGTGAAGTATACTCCGGAGCAATTTATAATCCGAAAAATACGGTACAGCAGGCCTGGGCAATCATTTGACTCGGGGAGCCAGATTTCGATAAAAAAGGTGTGTCTGGGGGCCGGTATACCTATTTTTAATGATTGAAAGCTTAAAACGTTATGACAGACCGCCTTAAAAAACGGAACGGAATTTGACATTTTTTTACTGAATGAGACTCCCAGAATGTACATGAAAATAAAGGGATTTACAATATCAACTATGGAGGATAAAACACTGAATATCAACAACATATTTTACGATCAAGCGAAACACAACCAAAATGCAACAAACTTAGTGAAATATGAACGCGAAGGGTAAAAAACAAGTCCAATCTGAGATATCTCTTTGTGACCAAAGTAACTAATTAGATGACCATCGAAACTAATTAGATGACCATAGTAACTAGTGCATCGTGCAGATTCCAAGCATTGAAAGACTTAGTATAGTTGAAGACTTGGGGTCATTAGAAAACATCGAAGGGGAGCCACCTAAATAATACCGCCCACTAAAGCGACTGTCAGAAAGCGGCTTGAAGATGATCTGTAAAACATCATCTATGCAACAGTTTGACCAAAGAACCACTATCACATGTTATGTAGACCACAAGGAAGTGTTTTACATTTAGAAAAAACTTATAATATGCGCCTTTTGTCATGTCTTTGTGATCATGTTCTGTATAGTTATGTTCTGTTTTGTTTTTGACTTCACTGCACATAATAAAGGCAGCTTTACTTTCCATCTTAAACATCTAAAACAATTATTTGGGAATGTCCCGTGGGCCGGATTGAAAAACTCACCGGGCCTTTGTTTGTCCAGGTCTGAACTACACTTAAATATCCCGGTGTGCCTAATTTAAGGAATACATTTGGTTGAGTTTACCCACCTCGAAACAATTTTATTTGGTACATGGTGTAATGATAAGTGTGACCAGTAGATGGCAGTCACACATAAGAGATACGTGTAGGCTGCACTGTTTGATGTGTTTTAACATTGAAGTATTATTATGGTGTGTGTATAAGGTAAGACTTGTTATCTGGCCTGCGATCAGGTGGCGAATTGTCCAGGGCGTAAACTGCCTACCGCCCGTATGAAGCTGAGATAGACTCCAACGACCCCCCGCGACCCGGAAAGGGACAAGCAATAGAAAATGGATGGATGGATATTACCTGGCGTTTTGTTTGGCAATATTATGCAAAAGCAACTTTTCTTACCTTCTGGTACCTGCTTGCAAGGCAAGGCAACTTTATTTCAATAGCACATTTACAACAATTTTTAAATTGAACCAAAGGGTTAAAAAGCAAAGAGCAAAAAACTAAACGAAAACAAACAAAGGACATAAACAATGAATGAGCTAAACAAGAAACAATACGGTAAAAGGGGTTGAATAAAAAGTACAAAAAACAAAACAAAAAAAAACTGATCTGTATTTGGGATCTGCATAAGTTTTGAACATTTGAACGCCTCCGCCTTTGTAGTCTGCGCCGACCCCTAGTCTATAAGCTTATTCTTTTTCTCGATCTTCTTGTTGTGGGACATTTATCCTCCCCTGTTGCCATTTTCTAATACACATTGGTGTCAAAATTATTTGGCCACCCATCCAAATGATCAGAATAGGGTGTCCTAATCACTTGGCCCGGCCACAGGTGTATAAAATCAAGCACTTAGGCATGGAGACTGTTTCGACAAACATGTGTGAAAGAATGGGCCGCTTTCAGTGATTTCCAGCGTGGAACTGTCATAGGATTCCACCTGTGCAACAAATCCAGTCGTTAAATTTCCTTGCTCCTAAATATTCCAAAGTCAACTGTCGGCTTTATTATAAGAAAAGTGAAGAGTTTGGGAACAACAGCAACTCAGCCACCAAGTGGTGGGCCACGTAAACTGACAGAGAGCGGTCAGCGGATGCTGAAGCGCATAGTGCCAAGACTTTCTGCACAGTCAGTTGCTACAGAGCTCCAAACTTCATGTGACCTTCCAATGAGTTCACGTACTGTATGCAGAGAGCTTCATGGAATAGCTTTCCATGGCCGAGCAGCTGTATCTAAGCCATACATTACCAAGTCCAATGCAAAGCGTTGGATGTTGTGGTGCAAAGCACGTCCCCACTGGACTCTATAGCAGTGGAGACACCTTCTCCGGAGTGATAATTCACGCTTTTCCATCTGGCAATCCAATGGAGCAGTCTGGGTTTGGAGGTTACCAGGAGAACGCTACATTTCGGACTGCATTGTGCCGTGTGAAATTTGGCGGAGTAGGAATTATTCAGGAGTTGGGCTTGGCCCCTTAGTTCCATCCCCTTATTCACCCCCTGGGAGCAGCGTGGGCCGCACTCGGGAATCATTTTGGTGATTTAACCCCCGATTCCACTGAGCCTAAATGCTGAGTGCCAAGCAGGAAGGCAATGGGTCCCATTTTTATAGTCTTTGGTATGACTTGGCTGGGGTTTGAACTCACAACCTCCCAGTCTCGAGTAACAACTAGGCCACTGAGCCGGTGCGTGCTGTAGATGAACTTGACTGGTCTGCGCAGAGTCCTGACCTGAACCTGATAGTACACATTTGGGATGAATTAGAACCGAGACTGAGAGCCAGACCTTCTCGACCAACATCAGTGTGTGACCTCACCAATGCACTTTTGGAAGAATGGTGGAAAATTCCTATAAACACACTCCGTAACCTAGTGGACAGCCCTTCCCAGAAGAGTTGAAGTTGTAACAGCTGCAAAAAGGTGGACCGACACTTCAAGTTCATATGTGAGTCAAGGCAGGTAGCCAAATACTTTTGGCAATATATTTTATAAAGTAGTGTAAAGTTCTTACTTATATCTGTAAGTAAACTCATCAAGAAAGTGTAAAAACATACCGGATCTTTACTTACTAGAGAGTTCCAGTCGGACGTTTTTTCACGTTGTTGCGCTAGTGAGCTACAGATGAGGAGACGCTGCTCCGTTATTGATTTAAGTAAAGTCTGAGTCAGCACCATCTTTTGACACTTCTTCCACTCCCGTCCTTGCACGCTACACCGCTACAACATAGATGACAGGGAGAAGACGCTTTCGAAGGTGAGCCACCTAAATAATACCGCCCACTAAAGCGACTGTCAGAAAGCGGCTTGAAGATGATCTGTAAAACATCATCTAAGCAAAAGTTTGACCAAAGAAACACTATCACATGTTATGTAGACCACAAGGAAGTGTTTTACATTTAGAAAAAACATATAATATGCGCCTTTTGTCATGTCTTTGTGATCATGTTCTGTATAGTTATGTTATGTTTTGTTTTTGACTCCATGAGTTCCTGTTTTTGCGCACCCTGGTTTGTTTCTGTTTCCATGCCTACCAATCAGTTCACCTGTCCTCACGACTCACGCACCTTATTCATTTGAACTCACGCACCCTTTTTCAAGCACCACAGCACTATTTAAGCCTGTAGTTGTCAGGCAGTTAGCCTGGCGACACCACCCTACACACCCTTGTTATCCATGCCAATGATCCATGTTCCTTTCTCATTCCAAGTAAATGTTTTGTTATTTATGCCATAGTGCAAGTTTTTGTTTTATATCCATTGTTTTGCTTTAGTGGAAGTTTTTGTTTTTAGAGCCAAGTTTTTGTACCTCCTCTGAGCGCTTTTCGTTTATTCCTTTTTTTTAAATTATAATTAAAAGATGTCCGTCATGTCCGTTCCAATCGCTTTGCACCACGGGAAAACAAACCACACCATAGTCCACGCCTTGACACTTTTTTTATGAAAAAACATTTGAAAAATAGACCGATAGTCCGGAAAATACGGTAATCTGAATTGGGCGAATAGGGCTAAAGTCCACCACCGAATCGAACTAAGACAAATTCGATTTGGTTTAGTTTGAAAGTAAATACTGATGTATTCATGTAATTGTTTTCTTGTGCTTTACAGAGAGGGAATACCTCCCTATAAGCTGAGCTCCAAGAAGAATATCCAACGGGAGATGAATCGCAGTGTCAAGATCAATGGACAGGTTACACTTCCCCACTTTCCTGTAAGTCTTAAGGCTCTGTCCGCACAAAGTGTTCTCAGGAAATCCGCAAACTTTTTATTTTTTGAAAATGTATTCAAGCCATCAAAACAGTACTCAGCAATACCATAACAATGCAATCCAATTCCAAAACCAAACCCGACCCAGCAACACTGGGTCGGGTTGCAATAATCAACAGGGCATACTAACACGACCCAGAACAATCCAAAAGTAGTGAAACGAAATAGATTATCAACAACAGTATCAATACCAGTGACAATTTTAACATAGCAGTGATTAAAAATCCCTCATTGACGCTAAGAACTTTGAATATGACCAATGTATGATCCTGTAGCTACTTGGTATCGGATCGATACCTACATTTGTGGTATCATCCAAGACTAATGTAAAGTATCCAAACAACAGAAAAATAAGTGATGACTACATTTTAACAGAAGTGTAGATAGAACATGTCAAAACAGAAAATAAGCATATATTAACAGTAAATGAGCAAGTAGATTAATAATAATTTTTTACAGCTTGTCCTAATTTTGACAAAATAGAAACGGTTAGATTGAAACAACTTGTTTCTGCATACGTCAGCAGATTAATTAGGTGCTTTTTTTTATGTTTACTTACTACTAATAGAAGGGGTTCACGGTGGCAGAGGGGTTA
Source organism: Nerophis ophidion (assembly GCF_033978795.1). Lineage (NCBI taxonomy): Eukaryota > Metazoa > Chordata > Actinopteri > Syngnathiformes > Syngnathidae > Nerophis > Nerophis ophidion. The sequence continues at coordinate 18,077,182 of NC_084630.1, read as the reverse complement.
GTGCGTCCTGAGTAGTCCTGGGTTCAACCCCGGGCTCGGGATCTTTCTCTGTGGAGTTTGCATGTTCTCCCCGTGACTGCGTGGGTTCCCTCGAGGTACTCCGGCTTCCTCCCACTTCCAAAGACATGCACCTGGGATAGGTTGATTGGCAACACTAAATGGTCCCTAGTGTGTGAATGTGAGTGTGAATGTTGTCTGTCTGTCTGTGTTGGCCCTGCGATGAGGTGGTGACTTGTCCAGGGTGTACTCCGCCATCCGCCCAATTGTAGCTGAGATAGGCGCCAGCGCCCCCCGCGATCCCAAAGGGAATAAGCAGTAGAAAATGAATTGATGGACTACTAATAGACAAGTTTATTTTATTTAAGGACAAACTTGTTCTTTGATTACAATAATGTACTCCAAGTTATTTTGTTAAAATAAATCCGAAAATGCAATTTTTTTGTGGTGCCCCTTATTTAGAAAATAACCGAAAAGTATCAAAATACATTTTGGTACCGGTACCAGTACTAAAATATTGGTTTTGAGACAACTCTAGTACATAGATATCTTTTTTGCCATACCACATTTGTTTTGGTCTTGGACTTTTTGAAACTTTTATTCGTAGATTGCACAGTGCTCCGTACAGTTGACCACTAAATGGTAACAACCGAAAAAGTTTTTCAACATGTTTAATTCGGGGATTCACGTAAACTCAATTCACGGTAATGGCTGCAGTATTTTTCTTGGTGTGCAACGTTGTTTTGTGCCACTTCATACCATACCAACTTTATTCAAAAAGCCTTTTAAAAACAACCACAGGTGAAGAACAAAGGGCTGTACACCACAAACAGATAGAGGTAAAGGACGGACTATAAAACAACATTTAAAACAGAGGTAAAATACACATTGGAAAAGCAAATACAAATACAAACCCCGTTTCCATATTAGTTGGGAAATGGACTCGTTAGACCACAGAACACTTTTCCACTTTGCATCAGTCCATCTTAGATGATCTCGGGCCCAGAGAAGCCGGCGACATTTCTGGATGTTGTTGATAAAATGCTTTCGCTTTGCATAGTAGAGCTTTAACTTGCAATTACAGATGTAGTGGCGAACTGTATTTAGTGACAGTGGTTTTCTGAAGTGTTCCTGAGCCCATGTGGTGATATCCTTTAGAGATTGATACCGGTTTTGGACACAGTGCCGTCTGAGGGATCGAAGCTCACGGTCATTTAATGTTGGTTTCCGGTCATGCCGCTTACGTGGAGGGATGTAGATGTTGAAATCCCAAAATTTCTTGCAATTGCACTTTGAGAAACGTTGTTTTTAAACTGTTTGACTATTTGCTCACGCAGTTGTGGACAAAGGGGTGTACCTCGCCCCATCCTTTCTCGTGAAAGACTGTGCATTTTTTGGGAAGCTGTTTTTATACCCAATCATGGCACCCACCTGTTCCCAATTACCCTCCACACCTATGGGATGTTCCAAATAAGTATTTGATGAGCATTCCTCAACTTTATCAGTATTTATTGCCAGCTTTCACATCTTTTTTGTCACATGTTGCTGGCATCAAATTGTAAAGTTAATGATTATTTGCAAAAAAAATAATGTTTATCAGTTTGAACATCAAAAATGTTGACTTTGTAGCATATTCAACTGAGTATGGGTTGAAAATGATTTGCAAATCATTGTTTTCCGTTTATATTTACATCTAACACAATTCCCCAACTCATATGGAAACGGGGTTTGTTAGATAAAAATCAGTTAAAAAGTTAGAAACGGTTAAAAAAGTTCAGTATCAGAACATTTCCGCACATGGTCACATGTGAACAGATTTTTTTTTTTTTAAACAAAGTACTTTTGTCTTCTTATCTAAATTATTTTGTTTCTGAAAAGTTATGTTCAGTTATGTGCTTCAATACTCAACAGGGTTGATTTGGGCCTCATTGTTTTTTCTTATCCCCCAAACCGACTCGCAGTCTTTTAATGTCTCCCTCCTGATTTGGAGATGGCTCTGTCTCCCAGGACGTTACCAGCCCCCAGGCAGGAGGTGCGGGGATGGGGGGTGGGGGGGCTCTCACTCCTTTGCCAGCAGCCTTCTCTATCCTTTGTTCGTTTTCCCTTCATTGTGTATACAAAGAAATGAGAGAAACAAAAACAATCAAAGTCAAGAAAGCCGGCGAGTCCAATAAAAGAGGAGTTGCGTTGTATTAAAAGGAAACATAATATCATACTCTGACATTTTATCTCTGAGCTGCTGTGCATGCAACTTGAAAATACTACTTGGCCTCAAATATTCCTCTGTCCTCCCTTTGCTGCAACCGCTATAACATCCATTCCAGTCCCCAGTTGTCATTTTTCAGTTATTCTGTCCCCCTTTACTTGTACCTTCTTCTATAGATAAACTGGCTCTTAGTCAGAGGTTTTTAAAAACTGCGTCCCCCCCGTCCCCCCCCAGCCCCCCCAGCCCTAATGTGCGTTTGATGTTTGACAACGGCCCTTTGAAGTGTGCTGACTTCAGAGGCGGCCTCGCTGATGGCTTGGTTGTGCTACAGAGGGCGCAGGCAGGGGGCCGCCCCTCCAAGCAACCAACCAACTGCTACCCAGCAATTCCTACCCCTGCCGCCCCCCACCCCTTGCTCAGCAGCCTGGCGTTGCCAAGGGCACTGGCCATGAGGAGATCTGAGGCCCCTTCTACACTAAGGCTATGGCTACACTAAGGCTATGGCTAGACTAAGCCGGATAACCCATCGTTTAGGTTCCCCTCCTCTGACAATTTTTTACAAGGGTAAGTGCACAGTCTATTTCTTGAATCTCCGGCTCTTAGCTTCGTATGGACTCATTGATCCTTTACTAACTGAGAAAGTGACGCCTGAAAGACTGTGCCCCACGCAGGAAGTGACATCAGAAAGAATGTGCCACAGCCAGCTTCATAATGAAGCGGTTTCGTAACTCGGAGGTAACCACTGGAATCCAGAAATGCCTGTGTTTCTCTTTCCGTCTGACCAGACGTTTGTGGAAATCACATATGAATACCTTAAGAGAAAGCGATTGCAGCTATTTGGGATACAACATTGGCAAGAGAACTTTCCAATGTCCAGGTCAGCTGTGATTCTACTTATCAAAAAACTTTGTCCATTTGTCGAAGGAGAGTCGCCGAGAATGTGCTTTGTATTACCTAGCTATCGAGGGAAGACTATGGAAAACGGTGAATGTTTTTGGACCGGCAGAGCAGGGTGTATCAGTTATTGTCAGCCATGTATGTCGCGGACTCAACGTCTAGGTCCAGAGTATATAAAGTCACCAAAAACAAATGGACAATGAAGGTGAAGGCAAAAGAGTGAGGAGTGTCCTGACCAGATATCTAGATCCCTAGTTTGACTGAGGGAAAATGTTTATCACATTGTTTACTTTCACATGTCCAATAAAGATGTATGGTGGCTCAGGTGTGATTCATTACACTTGGGCCCCACAGCACACTGGATTCCAGTTAACTGAAATACCACTGGATATTGTTCAGATAAGTTAAATTGAACAAACTTGCACACAAAGCAACACTGGAGGTGACTATGACGTGCACATTTTCCACGCATGCGTGTTAGTTCGCGTTGCACCGGCTGACAGAAGGGGGGTAAAAGGTCTCAAACGACCATTGTGTGTGTGTGGACAAAGATAAGGTTAGGTGGGATTTACCCTGGATAACCTTAGCCGGTTTAGTGTAGAAGGGGCCTAAGGTTATCCAAGGTAAATCCCACTTGACCTCATCCTTGTCCACATCTAAACATCCATCCATCCATCCATCTTCTTCCGCTTATACGAGGTCGGGTCGCGGGGGGAACAGCCTAAGCAGGGAAACCCAGACTTCCCTCTCCCCAGCCACTTCGTCTAGCTCTTCCCGGGGGATCCCGAGGCGTTCCCAGGCCAGCCGGGAGACATAGTCTTCCCAACGTGTCCTGGATCTTCCCCGTGGCCTCCTACCGGATGGACTTTCCCTAAACACTTCCCTCGGGAGGCGTTCGGGTGGCATCCTGACCAGATGCCCGAACCACCTCATCTGGCTCCTCTCGATGTGAAGGAGCAGCGTTTTTACTTTGAGCTCCTCCCGGATGGCAGAGCTTCTCACCCTATCTCTAAAGGAGAGCCCCGCCACACGACGGAGGAAACTCTTTTCGGCCGCTTGTACCCGTGATCTTATCCTTTCGGTCATGACCCAAAGCTCATGACCATAGGTGAGGATGGGAACGTAGATCGACCGGTAAATTGAGAGCTTTGCCTTCCGGCTCAGCTCCTTCTTCACCACAACTGATCGGTACAACGTCCGCATTACTGAAGACGCCGTACCGATCCGCCTGTCGATCTTACGATCACCTCTTCCCTCACTCGTGAACAAGACTCCGAGGTACTTGAACTCCTCCACATCTAAAGAATGGTCATTTAAGACCCCCCTCGGTCCGCCGGGGCAACGTGACCTAATACGCATGCGCGGAAAATGTGCACGTCATAGTCACCTCCAGTGTTGCTTTGTGTACAAGTTCTTTAATTAAATTTAACTTATCTGAAACTATCCAGTGTGCTGTGGGGCCCTATTGTAGTGAATCATAAATTAAGTCCGTGACATACATGGCGGACAATAACCAATAACAGTCTGCTTTGCCAGGCCAAATGCATTGAATGTTTTCCGTAGACTTCCCTCGACCGTTGGGTAATACAAAGCAGACGTTATCGTTACAGGAGCCCGCATCTTTGAAAAAAGTAGAATCACAGCTGACCCGGACAATCGAAAGTTCTCTTGCCGTCTGAAATTTGTTGTATCCGAAATAGTTGCAATCACGCGTTTTCTTCACTTAAGGTGATTCCCACAAGCGTCGGTACATGTAGAAGAATGAGAAACACGGGTATGTCTGGATGACTGGTTAGCTCCGGTTGTTATGAAGCTGGTTGTGGCACGTTCTTTCTGAAGTCACTTCCTGTGTGGGGCGCACTCCTTTTAACTTCACTTCCTTTTCGAACTGTTTGTAAACGATCGATGAGAGTCCATACAAAGCTAAGAGCCTTTGATTCAAGAAATAAACGGCACGCTTACCCATGTCAAAAAATATCATAGGAGGGGACTCGACAATTATTGGTACTTTAACTTTAACTTTAACTTTAACTTAAAGAATGGTTTGATGTGGCTGAAACGGAGCCCTGGCTAAGGAATTATTCGTTTAAGGGGTTATCTGGCTTAGTGGAGACATAGCCTGAGATCTCTGATGGGCGGTAGAGAAGGTTCAGGTTAGCTTGAGGGTATCTGGATCAGGCCTTTGCAATGGTTAAATGCTTTTGGAACAAGACTGGATCACGGATTAATGCATCATCTTGCATCTGTCAGGAATACTTAACTGTTGCTAACATTAGGGTGTCTCCCATTTCTGTGGTTTTCCCTGCAGAGGACACACCGTCTGCCCAAGGAGATGACCCCTGTTGAGCCCTCCGCATTTGCTGCCCAACTCATAGTGCGGCTTGAGAAGCTAAAGCAAGAGCAGGAAAGAATGAGCTCATTGGCAGAGAGGCTTCAGCATATCCAAGAGGTAGAGACTCACACAAAGCTGCTCTCCTATTTCCCCACTGATTGGCCTCAACTTGAAAAACCTCTCTGGTTTCCAAGTCAGCACGATGCATTAGTGCCATTATGCATAAAAGCCATAATTCCAGCTTTAGCATGTCGAAGAACTGGAATAAAGCCAAGGGATTTTAAAGTGGTTTCCGTCTTCCCTTTTCTACTCTGTCCTCCAGCATTTCCTCGAGTGGAACTCTCAAAACTTATATTTCCAGACAAACTTGACGTTTCCTTAAATAGCACTTAGTTACTCTCTAGTGGCAAGTTTGCTGAAAATGTGTGCCGCCACTCATTTTGCGATGCACATAGTGCATTATAGATGAAGCCTGTTCTAGACGATAACAGTGTGGTAGAAAGGAAATTCAAGTCGTTATTCAGGCATTTGCTGTCGCTCGCTTCAGATGCTGGATATAAGTTGAAAAAGAAATTCCTCTTGCTGACTTTTCTCACATGAAACAGTGTATGAATGTTTCTTTTGAGGGCTTTATCTCCTGTTGCTTTGTGTCCAGGGAGAGGAAAGCAACACCTCCCATCACGCTCTTCTTCCATCCGGCAGCCAATGTGAGGAAGACCCCCAGGCTATTCTAGATGACCACCTATCCCGGGTCCTGAAGACACCTGGCTGCCAGTCACCTAGTTTGGTTCGGCACTCGCCACGCTCACGATCCCCAGAACGGACAAGTGCCTTGTTCTCTTCAGGCCATGCGTCCTTTGATGCTTGCCCTGGAACCGCCAAAGTTATAATGTCTGGCCGGCCGTCTACGAAACTCGCTCATCACCACTTTATCCACCATTATCATGCTGGGCCAAAGACCAAGGAGCAGACTGAGGTTGAAGCAGCTCAGCATGTGCAATGCCTCTGCCCTTTAAGAGACATCAATTACTCCGACTTCAGCCATGTGTGAGTGTTAATTTATGGCTTTTTGTCGGATTCGATACTTGGCATCTTAATGTATAGAAGTCGATTATTGACTTGCGTCTCTCTCCCTGCCAGCACCCCTAAAAAACGACAAGTCAAATCTTCCACTGAGGGTTGGTCTTCACCATACTTTCCTCTTGATGCCACCTACCGATCTCAGAATGTTTGGCAGTGGATTCTGGAGAGTGAGAGGCAGGGCAAACACAAGGCCCACAGGTAATTGTCAGGAATCAACACAAACAGTATATCACCTCTATAACGCAGTACCTTTGTAACTTCTTACTCACATGATTGATTTTTCTGACAGCTCCTCTGGTCTTAAAAAGCCCAAACCTCTTGAATCCAAGGTGCTGCCTGGGCGAACTCACTCGTTATGGGGTGGAGGTGGCATTGATTCTGGCATTTATCTCCGTGGGCACCACCCTGGCCATCCGTTTATTCAGGACCCGGCCATTCCACCTCTACCGCCGCCCAACACCCTAGCACAGCTTGAAGAGGCTTGTCGTAGACTGAAGGAGGTCTCCAAGCCACCAAAACAGAGGTAGGTCTCAGCTCCCGTTGAATGTGGCCACTCTGATTTTCATGTGCAAACACATGAATTTTTGTATTTTATTGGAAATTCCTTTAGCCTCAGAGACAGGAGCCATCCGGTCACTGCCATCCCTGCTGGAGGTAGCTCTGAAGCCACTTCTGGACTCCAGTCAGACGAGTATGACTCTGAATTTTTGTTGCACAATCTTGTCTTGTTTCTTCTTCTTTGTATGTGCCTTTTTGTTTTATTTCCTTACTTTTGCTCATACTTGACTATATTCACTCCCATTTCTCTACATTCTCAGGTTATTTAATTATACTCCATAAACACCCTCTCTCTTACCTTTTAGATATTTAACATTAAATCTGTGAAGACAGAATCTGAACCACCTACCAACCTCACCTCACATATTAAACAGTTTCTGAAACCGAACAAAGATTGTGTTTAATTGATTGATTTTGCTTACACAGGTCAAAGGAGCTAATGATCACCTACTTCTTCTGTGGTGAGGAGATTCCTTACCGAAGTGCAATGAAGATCCACTGCCTCACCTTGGGACACTTTAAAGAACAGCTTAGCAAGAAAGGCAACTACCGGTAAAAATAATCTCTGACAACACAACATAGTTATACACACTGTATTTATAGAGCTGCTCAATCTAGGGCACCCATGTCACTAAGTCCTTGATCAATGAGTCATTTAGTAAAGGTGTGAATTAGAGATGTCCGATAATGGCCTTTTTGCCGATATACGATATTCTCCAACTCTTAATTACCGATTCCGATATCAACCGATACCGATATATACAGTCGTGGAAATAACACATTATTATGCCTAATTTTGTTGTGATGCCCCGCTGGATGCATTAAACAATGTAACAAGGTTTTCCAAAACAAATCAACTCAGGTAATGGAAAAAAATGCCAACATGGCACTGCCATATTCATCATTGAAGTCACAAAGTGCATTTTTTTTTTTTCAACATGCCTTAAAACTGCAGCTTGGAATTTGGGACATGCTCTCCCTGAGAGAGCATGAGGAGTTTGGAGGCGGGGTTTTAGGAGGGCAGCGGGGGGTGTATATTGTAGTGTTGTGTTACGGTGCAGATGTTCTCCCGAAATGTGTTTGTCATTCTTGTTTGGTGTGGGTTCACAGTGTGGCGCATATTTGCAACAGTGTTAAAGTTGTTTATACGGACACCCTCAGTTTGACCTGTATGGCTGTTGACCAAGTATCACTTGTGTGATAAGCCGTAGATATTATGCTATTGGGCCGGCACGCAAAGGCACCTATGTTGTCTATGTGGAAATCGGGAGAGAATGGTTGCTCCGGGAGATTTTCGGGAGGGCAATGAAAAATTTGTGAGTCTCCCGGTAAAATCAGGAGGGTTGGCAAGTATGACTGGGAGACGCAACTGCTCTGTACTTCTCCCTTTTTCCGTGTACCATTCCATACAGCGGCGTTTTAAAATGTCATAATTTGTGAAACCAATACCGATAATTTCCGATATTACATTTGAAAGAATTTTTCGGCCGATAATATCGGCAGTCCGATATTATGGGACATTTGTAGTGTGGATCTTTGGGTATCAAACAAATTTAACATGATTCTATATTCAATCAATCAATCAAAGTGTATTTACATAGCCCTTGAAGGCCTACTGAAACCCACTACTACCGACCACGAAGTCTGATAGTTTATACATCAATGATGAAATATTAACATTGCAACACATGCCAATACGGCTGGTTTAGTTTACTAAATTGCAATTTTAAATTTCGCGCGGAAGTATCATGCTAAAACGTCCCGGTATGATGACCCGTGCGCATGACGTCACGCATTGTAGAGGAGATTTTGGTCCAGCACCGTTCACAGCTATAAGTTGTCTCTTTTAATCGCATAATTCCACATTATTATGGATATCTGTGTTGCTGAATTTTTTTGCAATTTGTTCAATTAATAATGGAGACTTTCAAAGAAGAAAGATGTAGGTGGGAAGGGGTGTATTGCGGCCGCCTTTAGCAAAAAAAAATACAGCCAGTGTTTCCTTGTTTCCTTGTTTACATTCCCGAAAGATGACGGTGAAGCTTTACTATGGAACAGAGTAGTCAAGCGAACATGGTTCCCTACCACATGTCAACGGGCAGGTTTCGGTGAGAAAATGGTGGTAATAAGTCGGCTCTTACCGTAGACATGAGCGGAGAGCTTGCGTCGTTCCTCCTGCACCTGTCCAAGAGGCAGCTGCGACTCTCTTGCCTCCTCCCACCGGCCGACCCCGACCGTCGGATGATTCCACCGTGGAGGAGGGAAAAAAAAAATCTTGTCGAGAAACATGGCTGCCCTCAGAGACACTGGCGGTCACCACACCCGTGGCCACACCCCTCTGACTTTCAGGTTGTGCAGGTACGACCATGTAATCTCACTAAAACACTAGTAACACAATACGCAGATAAGGGATTTTCCAGAATTATCCAATACGTTTGTCTAATAACATCTGAATCGCTCTGCCGTCTAGGTTTTTTTTTCCTTCATTTATTATTTAATTTTTCTAGTCCTTCACTCTCACTTTCCTCATCCATGAATCTTTCATCCTAGCTCAAATTAATGGGGAAATTGTCGCTTTCTCGGTCCAAATCGCTCTCGCTGCTGGTGGCCAGGATTGTAAACAATGTGAGAATGTGAGGATCTCCACAACCCGTGACATCACGTGCATATCGTCTGCTACTTCCGGTACAGGCAAGGCTTTTTTATTAGTGACCAAAAGTTGCAAACTTTATCGTCGACGTTCTCTACTAAATCCTTTCAGCAAAAATATGGCAATATCGCGAAATGATCAAGTGTGACACATAGAATGGACCTGCTATCCTCGTTTGAAGACGAAAATCTCATTTCAGTAGGCCTCTAATCACAAATAGCCCATAGGGTTGCACAAACCACAACGAGATATCTGATCTTACAGATTCAAACCGATTTTCGCAATGTGTTTGTATGATAATTATAACGAAACTTTTTCAAATTTCAAAACAGGTTACAGGTTATAGTAGTTCCTTCTGGAGATTGGCCTGAAAACTTTTAAAATCTGAATCCTACGCAACAAAACTAAACAAAAGTATATATATATATATATATATATATATATATATATATATATATATATATATTTTTTTTTTTTTTTTTCTTTTTAATTATTATTATTTTTTTTTCCATCTTTTTTTGTTAAATTGCAAATTAATTTAGAATCGGGATGATTAGAATCGCGTGATTCACAACCGAATCGCGGTTCACATCCGATTCACCCCTATCACTTAGTGTAATAGCAGCTATTGTTTATGATGCAAATTAGGTAAAACTTAAAAAATGTACGTTACTTAGAAAAATCAGAATACAACAGATTTTTTTAGCCTTACTGTACACCAGGTCATCTGCACCTGCTCCTCGTGTTAATGGGTTTTATATGTTTGCAGTCTTAAATGATATCACCGAATATGCTCGTAAGATGAAAAGAGAATGTGAAGTACTGAAGGCTTCAAGATGAAAAGAAACTGTCCGGATCCTTTAAAGGGGTTGGGGATTCTGTAGCAATTTTGTTTGCACATCTGGTACTGATGTTCGTGGTTACTTTGAAGAGTGGTCCATTTTGTCCACAAATACTCTTGAAAGGCCTTCAGATTTCTCTTCCACGATACTGAATTCGGCATTAAAACCATTTGCCTCAACACCCTTCAATTTCAGATAAACGGCCACAAAATAAATCTGGATTATTGATTATAAGTCATAATTGCCATGTCTGGGATCATGTGTTGTTTAACTTATGTTCTGTTTGGTTTTTGGACTCTTTTTAGTTCCTGCTTTTTCACTCCCTTGTCTCGTTTCCATGGTTACCCAGTAGTTTCACCTGTTCCACGTTTGGACTCACATACCTGTCACCAATCATGTCATGCCTGTCTTTTTCTGTTGGTCGGGGTGGCGACATTAACTCTGTTGGGCTTTTGCTACCTATGTTACCCATGCTACCATAGTCCCATGCCAAGTGAGTTTTGTCTATTTTCATGTCAGAGTAAGATTTTTCGTTTCTGTCAAGATGGGGGGGTAGCAGCTTGCGGTGGGGTCGTTCTCCCAGGAAAGCAGACGGACTACTTAGGACATGGCGTGCAGGTATAAACATGAATGAATTTTAACTCGAAAAAAGGAACAAAGGGTGTAAACAAAAGGCGCGCACAAGGCGGAGAACAAACTCTAAAAACAATAAACTAGCACTTGGAAAAAAGTTGTGGACATTAAAACCAAAACACTTACTGTGACATGAAAATAGACAAAACTCACTTGGCATGGAACTATGGTAGCATGGGTAACATCGGTAGCAGAAGCCCAACAGAGTTAATGTCGCCACCCCGACCAACAGAAAAAGACAGGCATGACATGATTGGTGACAGGTATGTGAGTCCGAACGGGGAACAGGTGAAACTAATGGGTAACCATGGAAACAAGAGAAGGGAGTGAAAAAGCAGGAACTAAAAAGAGTCCAAAAACCAACCAGAACATAACTTAAACAAAACATGATCCCAGACATGACAATATTGAAGAAATTCATACTTGTTTCAGTCCTGTGTGTGTGCACGTACAAAAAAAAAATGCCTGTGGTTTCATGTGACATTATCGTGATCTGTTTTTTTCAAGACGAGGATAAGAAGTCCTTGCACCCCCACGAATCCAAAACTTAAGCAAGCGAGAGAGAAGTGAGAGAAGGGGAGGGAGGGATAACGCGTCAGCCTTGAACGAGAGCAGAATGTGTGGCGTCGGTTGATTTGGAAATGGTAGTGAAGTGAAATGAAGTGAATCTATATTTATATAGCGTTTTTTCTCTTGTGACTCAAAGCGCTTTACATAGTGAAACCAAATATCTAAGTTACATTAAAAACCAGCGATAGTAGTGGTATAGCAAAGAACAATACTTTAGATATAGATACTAAATAAATATTTTACTATGTGTTTCGTCGTTTTGTTTACATGTAAATGTAGGTCTTTGTCTTTTTGAAACCTTTTGATAAAAAACGGCTATAGTGAAAATTTTCCAACAATCCGGGCTGTTTATATATATATATATATATATATATATATATATATATATATATATTTACAGTGGGGCAAAAAAGTATTTAGTCAGCCACCGATTGTGCAAGTTCGCCCACTTAAAATGATGACAGAGGTCTGTAATTTTCAACAAAGGTACATTTCAACTGTGAGAGACAGAATGTGAAAAAAAAAATCGAGGATTTCTCATTGTACGAATTTTAAATAATATATTTGTAAATAATGCTGGAAAATAAGTATTTGGTCAACCATTCAAAGCTCTCACCGATGGAAGGAGGTTTTGGCTCAAAATCTCACAATACATGGCCCCATTCATTCTTTCCTTAACACGGATCAATCGTCCTGTCCCCTTAGCAGAAAAACAGCCCCAAAGCATGATGTTTCCACCCCAATGCTTCACAGTAGTTTTGGTGTTCTTGGGATGCAACTCAGTGATCTTCTTCCTCCAAACACGACAAGTTGAGTTTATACCAAAATGGATACATGGATGCTACAGCAGAAGATTGGGAGAATGTCATGTGGTCAAATGAAACCAAACTTTTTGGTATAAACTCAACTCGTCGTGTTTGGAGGAAGAAGAATACTGAGTTGCATCCCAAGAACACCACACCTACTGTGAAGCATGGGGGTGGAAACATCATGCTTTGGGGCTGTTTTTCTGCTAAGGGGACAGGACGATTGATCCGTGTTAAGGAAAGAATGAATGGGGCCATGTATCATGAGATTTTGAGCCAAAACCTTTTTCCATCAGTGAGAGCTTTGAATGGTTGACCAAATATTTATTTTCCACCATAATTTACAAATAAATTCTTTAAAATTCCTACAATGTGAATTCCTGGATTTTTTTTTTCACATTCTGTCTCTCACAGTTGAAATGTACCTTTGTTGAAAATTACAGACCTCTGTCATCATTTTAAGTGGGACAACTTGCCCAATCGGTGGCTGACTAAATACTTTTTTGCGCCACTGTATATATATATATATATATATATATATATATATATATATATATATGATTTCATGTCATCAATTGGAAGATATATCTTTAGACAATTTGATTTGCTTGAGTGTCAAGGAGACTCTGAGAGTAACAAGCAACAAGCGGTAGAAAATGGATTAGAAAGGACAGATTTAAAAAAAAAAAAAATAAATAAATAAATAAATACATTTTAACTTGGGACTTCCCGCGGGCCAGATCTCGAATGCTGGCGGGCCGAATTCTGTATTTAGGGACCACTGCTCTAGGTACTCCCGCAGAATAGACTACGCGTGTGCCGTAACAGAAAATTGCAATAATAAACATATTTAATGTACCCTAAGATTTTTTTCTTAAAATAAAGCCAGTAATGCTATTTATTTGGGGTTCCCTCTCATTTAGAAAAGTATCAAAATGCATTTTAGCATCGGGAGAACACTAATACAGACAAAATATTCACCGAGGCCCAGTTTTTTCATGACAAAAATGTGTGTGTTGAAGAAAAACTACAATTAATTTTGCGTGTGCATTTTTAAAAGATTAGCGTTGTTGTGGACGTAGCAGATCACAAATCCCTTTTGACCCTTGATGGATTGGATTATCTTGCAAAAGTAACACATTGTGTAACCTTTTCTTTCTGCCTCCTCCACAGGTACTACTTTAAGAAAGCCAGCAATGAGTTCGAGTGCGGGGCCGTGTTCGAGGAGGTGTGGGAGGACGCCTCAGTCTTGCCCATGTACGAGGGAAAGGTCCTGGGAAAGGTTGAGAGGATCGACTGAAAGAAACAAAAAAAACCAGACCCCATCGAAAGCAGAATCCCAAAAACTTGAGCAAGAGACTTTGTAAATGACCTTTTTTTTTATTTTTTAAAGTAAATTATTCATACTAAGCTAAAAAGAGTTAATATATCACGCACAACATGTGACTGAAGGAATAGAAGCTAATGAAGACTGCCTAACCGTCCCTTCCGGATTTTTCTCAACCAGTCAGCCTTAGAAATACACGAGGGAACGACACAAAGGACTTTTAACGGAACAATCTGAGGACGATCTGCGCCGCTTTTTTGGAATATCATGGATGTAATGTGATGAGGGACTGTGACGCGTTCACTCTGACTCCCGGGTTCGAGTGCTGAGAAGGAACAGGAGGACTCCATGCGGCATTTCTGTTCATCGCCAGAAAATGTTTATACGTGTTTACATACTTGATGTACAGTCATGGTCATAGGTTTACATACACTTGTAAAGAACAAAATGTCATGGATGTTTTGAGTTTCCTATCATTCCAACAACTCTTTATTTTTTTGTGATAGAGTGATGGGAGCACATACAAAAAACATTCATGAAGTTTGGTTCTTTTATAAATTATTATGGGTCTACTGAAAATGTGACCAAATCTCCTGGGTCAAAAGTGTACATGCAGCAATGTTAATATTTGCTTACATGTCCCTTGGCAAGTTTCTGGTGGAATTTTTGACCACTCCCCTTGACAAAATTGGTGCAGTTCACCTGTCACACGTGGACAAATATAAGACTTTCTGGAGGAAAGTTCTGTGGTAAGATGAAAAAAAAAAAGAGCTGTTTGGCTTCAATGCCCAGCAATATGTTTGGAGGACAAAAAGTGAGGCCTTTGATGCCAGGAACAACATGTCCACCGTCAAACATGGTGGTGGCATACTTGCCAATCTTGAGACCTTCGAATTCGGGAGATGGGGGGTCGTTGCAAGGGGTTCTGTGTATTTGTTCTGTTGTGTTTATGTTGTGTTACGGTGTGGATGTTCTCCCAAAATGTGTTTGTCATTCTTGTTTGGTGTGGGTTCACAGTGTGGCGCATGTTTGTAACAGTGTTAGAGTTGCTTATACGGCCACCCTCAGTGTGACATGTATGGCGGTTGACCAAGTATGCTTGCATTCACTTGTGTGTGTATGTGAAAAGTATGGAGGAAAAGCGGACTTGACGGCAGGCTGTCCTCAGGTAAGCATGCAGACCTGAATGAGGACAGCATGCAGCTGTTAAGGGGTGAAGGTTTCAGGTGAGGCTGGACGCTAAAGGCGGTGACTTAAAAGCACGCCCCCAAGTCAGATTTTAGAACAGCTAAAGTGTGAGCCTTTTACATAGACCTTGAATTTGGAATGTGGGAATGAAGCCGTAAAAATCTGTTATCTCAACGGTCCGAGGGAGAGGGGAGTGTGAGGAAGGAGGGAGAAACTGCCATTTTTAGTTTAGATCAATTTGGACCGTGCCTTTGAAATGTTGTATCTAGATTGATCTCCCTAAGCGCTTTGGTTACAAAATATCGAAATGAGCAAACTCTGTCTCTGATTGATTTAAAACCAGCTTATGTGTCATAAAAGAACCTGGGGGCATTGATCGAAGGAAAAATGGGTAAAAAATGCAACAGTGGAAATAGGGAGAAATTCGGGAAAATGGTTCCCCCTGGGAGATTTTCGGGAGGGGCACTGAAATTCGTGAGCCTCCCGGGAAACGCGGTTAGGTTGGCAAGTATGGGTGGTGGTAGTGCTCTGGGCCTATTTTGCTGCCAATGGAACTGGTGCTTTAAATGTGACAATGAAAAAGGAGGGTTACCTCCGAATTCTTCAGGACAAGCTAAAACCATCAGCCCGGAGGTTGGGTCTTAGGTGCAGTTGGGTGTTTCAACAGGACAATGACGCCAAACACACATCAAAAGTGGTGAAGGAATGGCTATATCAGGCTAGAATTAAGGTTTTAAAATGGCCTTCCCAAAGTCTTGACTTAAAAGTGTGGACAATGCTGAAGAAACAAGTCCATGTCAGAAAACCAACACATTTAGCGGAACCGCACCAATTTTGTCCAGGGGAGTGGTCAAAAATTCAAGCTGAAGCTTGTGGATGTCAACCAAAAGCTCCTTATTGCAGTGAAATTTGCCAAGGGACATGTAAACAATAAAATACATTGCTTTATGTATACTTTTGACCCAGCAGATTTGGTCATATTTTCCTAGACCCTTAATAAATTCATAAAAGAACCAAACTTTTGAAAGTTTTTTTATGACCAACAAGTATGTTCTCCATTCACTCTATCACAAAAAAATATGAGTTGTAGAAATGATTGGAAACTCAAGACAGCCATGACATTATGTTCTTTACAAGTGTATGTAAACTTTTGACCACGACTATATATATTAGTGCTGTCAATGGATACATTTTGTTTATTTTTTATAATATAAATTATACATTTGAATTAGTCACAGTCGTTCCAAAAACTTTGCTAAAAGGTGCCTTAACAGGTAATTACTCGCATGCATAAATTGAAGTCATTTTAAAAAAAGGACCCAATATTTGGAGACAAATGTGGATGCAATTTTAAAATATCAGAATGTCATACAAGAACATTTTTAAATGTTTTACTTGAATGTTGAAATCATTTATCTTCTCACAATTACTTTTTTTGCATACACCAGTCAGTTTCCACAAGCATCTTTACACTGATGTATGACTGACCTCACCACTGACCGTATAAAAGCCCTCAGCCTTTCAGGTCACCATCCACGGTTATTTTAAAAGAGCACGTACAATACAAGTACATTTTGCGATTAATCTGCATACATACATAATTACAGATATTTTTGAGATTAATCACATAAATTTATTTTTGACAGCACTAATATATATAGTTGAGGTGGATCGGAATATATGTTAGGTCAGGAAAAAACACAGAGTCTATTTTATCCCTACAAGCCTGTTTTGCAGGTTTCCCTGCTCTTCAGGGGTTCCTTGGTCTTCAGATGTTTTTTTACAAATATTTTAAAAAATCCCCTGAAGAGCAGGGAAACCTGAGAAATAGGCTTCCTTGCTCTTTAGGGAATTTGGATATATATATATATATAATATATATATATATATATATATATATATATATATATATATATATATATATATATATTTAAAAAAACTTGTAGAGCAGGTAAACCTGCAAACAGGCTTTCCCTGCTATTAATGGGATTTATCCATCCATCCATCCATTTTTCTACCGCTTATTCCCTTTTGGGGTAGCGGGGGGCGCTGGCGCCTATCTCAGCTACAATCGGGCAGAAGGCGGGGTACACCCTGGACAAGTCGCCACCTCATCGCAGGGCCAACACAGATAGACAGACAACACTCACACTCACATTCAAACACTAGGGCCAATTTAGTGTTGCCAATCAACCTATCCCCAGGTGCATGTCTTTGGAAGTGGGAGGAAGCCGGAGTACCCGGAGGGAACCCACGCATTCACGGGGAGAACATGCAAACTCCACACAGAAAGATTTATGAAAATAAAAATCCTCTGAAGAGCAGGGAAACCTGTGAAACAGATTTGTAGGGGATTTAAAAAAAATACCCTGAAGAGCACAGAAACCTGTGAAACAGGCTTGTGGGGGATTTTTTTTTAATACAACAATCCCTTGAAGAGCAGGGAAACCTGCGAAACGGGCTTGTAGGGGATTTATATATATATATATATATATATATATACAAAAATCCTCTGAAGAGCAGGGAAACCTGCGATACAGGCTTGTAGGGATTTTTGTTTAAATACAAAAATCCCCTTAAAAATTCCCCTATATGCCTGCGAAACAGGCATGTGGGGGAATTTGTAGATAAAAATCCCCTGAAGAGCAGGGAAACCTGTGACACAAGCTAGTAGGGAATGTTTTAAAAATATAAAAATCCCCTGAAGAGCAGGGAAACCTGCAAAACAGGCATGTAGGGGATTTTTTTTTAATAAAAATCCCCTAAATAGGAGAGACACCT
This sequence comes from Nerophis ophidion, assembly GCF_033978795.1. Taxonomy (NCBI): domain Eukaryota; kingdom Metazoa; phylum Chordata; class Actinopteri; order Syngnathiformes; family Syngnathidae; genus Nerophis; species Nerophis ophidion. Next base: position 18,059,312 of record NC_084630.1, on the reverse strand, counting down.
GCGAAACAGGCTCGTAGGGATTTTTTTTTTTAAATATAAAATCTCTCTGAAGAGCAGGGAAAGCTTGCAAAACAGGCATGTAGGGGAATTTGTAGATACAAATCCCCTGAAGAGCAGGGAAACCTGCGAAAAAGGCATGTAGGGGATTTAAAAAAAAAAAATTCCCTAAAGAGGAGAAAAACCTGCGAAACAGGCTTGTAAGGATTTTTTTTTTTTTTTTAATATAAAAATCCTCTGAAGAGCAGGGAAAGCTTGTAGAGAAGAAATAGCCTCTTTGTTTTTCCTGACATAACGTATATATATATATATATATATATATATATATATATATGTATATATATATATATATATATATATATATATATACACATTGTATCACAAGTTTAAAGGTCCCTGCTATATCTTTTCCCTTTTTCCCTCCCTCACCCCATTCCTAGCCAATGGGCAAGCTACTTTAAATGCTGTCAGAATACTGTTGCGGTTTCGTTTAGATTAGATTTGACAATACAAAATGGATGTTAAGCTGGCCTATCACCTCCCCTAGCCTTGTTTGTCCCTCTGACACCAGCTGACGGCCGTCAGTGGACTCGGTGGAGGCTCGTCACGGTCTACACCAGTTTTATATGCTGCTGAAAGTTTGCTATGCCAGTATATCCCTCACCAAACTTTCTTTTTGCCTGTTTTAGTCTGGGGGACAGAGTTCCATGTCTTGTTGTGCCTTTGTTTGTAAACCAGGCTTTTCAGACGTGTGAAGTTGTACAAAATGATGTGAGCTAACAAGACAACACGTTTGGACGACTCGGACTAACTCGAAGTAAGCTGCTGTGTCGAAAAGCGGGCAAAATGTGAAGACTGAAGAACAAAGGCTTAGCTTTTTTTTTTGGAATGTTGCTACAGTGACTGTATTTTGCAGATCCCCTGTACATGCCGTAATTATGCATTATGGATACTGGAAAGTATGGACACCGACACTTGTGTTGCACTTAAAGAGTTTTGACTCCAAAACAACACGCTTGCTGGTGGTTTAGGAGTAGAGTGCTTGTGCCTAAATGAGTGCCGTATCATGTACTGCCCTGTTTCAGGGTTCTACTATATATCCCTCGGTTTTTGGAAGGGTTTTATGTTGGAAAATATATTTTTTATGATTTTATTAATATCTTGTAACCATATTTGTGTTTTGTTTGAACAGAAATTCACACCACAGCTTTTTTTTTCATTCTATCCAAATTGTAATTTATACATTTATATAAAGAGAACAATTTAAAAAATGTACATGGACCTATAATTATTGTAATTTTTGAGAGATGTAGCCTTTATTAAAGTTTTATATTTTTCAAATTCAACTAGTGGTCTGTTCTTCTTGATCGGTTCACAATACATTCAGTTGTTACTGTGAATATTTATCCATCAATCAAGGTTTATTTACAAAACCCAAAACCAAAGAAGTTGGCACGTTGTGTAAATGGTAAATAAAAACAGAATACAATGATTTGCAAATCCTTTGTCACTTATATTTAATTGAATAGACTGCAAAGACAAGATATTTGATGATCAAACTCATAAACTTTATTTTTTTTTTTGTTAATAATAATTAACTTAGAATTTCAAAGTAGTTGGGAAAGGGCATGTTCACCACTGTGTTACATCACCTTTTCTTTCAACAACACTCAATAAACGTTTGGGAACTGAGAAAACTAATTGTTGATGCTTTGAAAGTGGAATTTTTTTCCCATTCTTGTTTGATGTACAGTTGTGCAACAGTCCGGGGTCTCTGTTGTGGTATTTTAGGCTTTATAATGTGCCACACTTTTTCAATGGGAGAGAAGTCTGGACTACAGACAGGCCAGTCTAGTACCTGCACTTTTTTACTATGAAGCCACGCTGTTGTAACACGTGCAGAATGTGGCTTGGCATTGTCATAATGAAATAAGCAGGGGCGTCCATGAAAAAGATGTTGCTTGGATGGCAACTTACACTATATTGCCAAAAGTATTTGGCCACCTGCACTTAACTTATATATGAACTTGAAGTGCCATCCCATTCCTAACCCATAGGGTTCAATATGATGTGGGTCCACCTTTTGCAGCTATTACACCTTCAACTCTTCTGGGAAGGCTCTCCACAAGGTTGCGGAGTGTGTTTATAGGGAATTTCAACCATTCTTACAAAAACAAATTGGTGAGGCCACACACTGATGTTGGTCGAGAAGGCTTGACTCTCAGTCTTTGTTCTAATTCATCCCACAGGTGTTCTATCGGCTTGAGGTCAGGACTCTGTGCAGGCCAGTCAAGTTCATCCACACCAGACTCTGTCGTCCATGTCTTTATGGACCTTGCTTTGTGCACTGGTGCACAATCATGTTGGAGGAGGAAGGGGTTCGTTCCCACAAGGTTGAGAGCATGAAATTGCCCAAATTGTTTTGGTATCCTGGAGCATTCAGAGTTCCTTTCACTGGAACTAAGATGTAGCGACAAACTGTAGTTACTGATAGTGGTTTTCTGATGTGTTCCAGAGCCCATGTGGTGATATCCTTTACACACAGATGTAGATTTTTAATGCAGTACCACCTAGGGATGAAAATTCACGGGCATTGCCGCTTAGGTGCAGTGTTTTTCCCAGATTATCTGAACCTTTTGATGATATTACGGACCGCACATAGTGAAATCCCTAAATTCCTTGCAATAACTCGTTGAGAAATGTTCTTAAACTGTTCGACAACTTGCTTACAAATTGGTGAACCTCGCCCCATCCTTGTTTGTGAATGACCGAGCATTTCATGGAATCTGCTTTTATACCCAATTGTGGCACCAACATGTTCCCAATTAGCCTGTTCACCTGTGAGATGTTCCAAATAAGTATTTGATGAGCATTCCTCAACTTTTTCAGTCTTTTTTGCCACTTGTGCCAGCTTTTTTGAAACATGTCGAAGCATCAAATTCCAAATGAGCTAATATTTGCAAAAATAAACAAAGTTTTCCAGTTTGAACGTCAGGTATCTCGTCTTTGCAGTCTCTTCAATTGAATATAAGTTGAAAAGGATTTCCAAATCAACCAACGTCTCTGGTTTTGTATCTAGTCCTAAATCACAAGTGTCTCAAAGGTCTGCACAATTTCCAACGATAACCTTCGGCTCAGATCCCACATTAGGGTAAGTAAAAATGTATATACCCAATGGGCCTAATGAGAAACCTTAGAAGGGACCCGCAAATGTCCATAAATATGTCTCATCCCTTTTTAAGACACCCTATATTCTGTACACCATTCTAAAAAATAAAGGAAAAACTAAATCCACTATGGATTGGACACTCCCATTATTAACCCTATCCACTGGCATCCGTTGCACCTGTCAATCGGGAGGAGGGGAGGGAGGTGTCCCCATATCTGTGGTTCCTTCCAAGGTTTCTCATCATGCCCATTGGGTATATATATTTATTCCAGTCGGAACACTTAAGTTCCGTGGGTGAATTATGTAAACACACTTTACTGGTGTTTTTTAGCGCTTCCATAGCGAGATATAAGTTAGAACTTTACACTACTTTATATTACAAATGGCAACAGCGGAGGATGAATGTCCCATAACAAGAAGATCGAGAAAAAGAAGAAGCTTTAAGACATCAGAAGTCCGCCACCTTTAACACTCACAAAGCTATTTAAACCTGTTTCACAGAGTAATGAAGACATTTGGAGCCACTAACGTACTTGCGAACATCCAATTGGCGTTCATCCTGATGACAAGAATATGGGCGTGCTGTGAAGCCATTGCCTTTGACACCTTCAACAACATGTACAAACCGATTGTTAGTCCGGCAACATGTTGAGTACAGGTCCCGCAATCACACGTACAAGATTGAAAGGCATACTGGGTGATACAGAGTACACTGATGGTTGTGATATAAACAACTTTAACATTTACTAATATGCGCCACTCTGTGAAGCCACACCCAACAAGATTGCCAAACACATTTCGGGAGAACATCCTCACAGTAACACACCATAAACGGAACACAACAAATACCCAGAATCCTTTGTATCCGTGATACATCCTGAATATATTTTACACCCCCGCGCCCCCAACCCCGCCCACCTTACCGACTCAAAGTCAATGGCTTCATAGCACGCCCTAATACTTATTATCTGGGTGACTGCCGGCAGTCATTTTAGAGAATATTAGCGCCTCCTTTTGTCTTCTTCGCTTTGTGACACGGGTCTTAAATGGCTCTTTGAATGGCAAAGGATACCGATCCCAGAACCATGTATATCAAATATTTCAGGATGGTTCAACCGCCACCCACCCGAATCTAATTAGAATCTATTTTTTCGTCACGTCACCAGCAAACCGCGCATATCTAATATATATATATATATATATACATATATATATATATATATAGAGAGAGAGAGAGAGAGAAAAAAATTAGATAAATTGTTATATGTATCCAGTTATTTTACTTTATAAAGTTATTTTCCATTTAACTTCACCAGTTGAGCCTCCCCATGGATTGCCCAATGACTCAGCTAACTGCTGGCTGCTGTGCAGTAAGACTGTATTGTTATATGAATTATATTATACATTTCCATAATTTAGTTAGCTGAAGTATATAATGTACAGTGTATTTTGTCAACAACTGAATGTGTGTAATGTATTTCTTGTGCTGGGCAATTATAAAACTGCTGCAAAAACGCACTGTGTGAGGCACCTGTTCTTCTGCCTCATGGCGATAGAGGGCGCTAGTGACCCCAGAGATCATTCTTGCGACTACTCTGCTGCAGAATAAGTGACAGCAAGCTACAGTTAGCGAGTCAAGTGCAGCGGCGACGATCGTTTACTTTTTCATCTCCCCTGGACTTTATAAAACAGTTTTATAAACTGGACTTTCAATCAATGCAGGGGGTAATAATTAAAGGAAGACCAATGCCGGAGCTAAAACAGTTTGCTTTAGACAGTGATCTCCATCGAGACAGAGAGACTTTTAAAACCGAAGAAAGATAAGGAAGACTTCTATAAACAAGTTATCAATGCTTTTGTTCAGAAGGAGCGGAGCATGGACTTCATTTATATGTAAAGGTAAGACCATAATAACGTTTTGGTTTTTATTAAATGTGTCAGGCCTATGGTTCATGTTTTGTTTTGGTTATGTTATGTTTAGTTTTTTGGACATTCAGTTCTTGCGTTTGCACTTCCTTGTTTTCTTTGTCACCATGGCTACTCATTAGTTTCCACCTTGTCTCCAAGTCACGCCCCGGTTCCTTAGTTCTCACACCTGTTAATCATTATCATTGGTATTATTTAAACTGGTAGTTGCAAAGTGTTCAGTCTGGCAACTTCACATGTTCCTGATGTTCCTCCTTTCCAAGCCATGCCTAGTTTCCCTTCTGCTCATGCCACGTAAGTTTTGTTTGTTTATGCCACAGTGCAAGTGTTTTCTTTTCATGTTTGTAGTTTGCAGCATTTATGCTAGTCTTTTGTTTCACAGCCTAGTTTTTCTACTTCCGCCCTCGTGCGCGCTTTTTGTTTGTCTTTTAGTAGTTATAGTGTTAAATAAATAAACATGTACTCACGCTCACGTCTCGCTCGTGCTAACTTCCCTCTGCATCGGTGAAACAATCCACGTCCAAGTCATAGTTTGACAAAATGTGCTTTTTTGTGTGCTGAAGTTTGTATGTGTAAAGAATGCTGGTTTGAGCTTTTAAACATAACCCGTTAACTGCTGCCAATCAAATGGTGAATAAGGTACTCTTTAGGGTTCATATATTTGTAAATCTGACTGTGATGAAGTCAGTGCCTCACCTGCCATGAACCTCACCGCACGTCATTGATATATATATATATATATATATATATATATATATATATATATATATATACATACCGCACGTCACTGATATATATATATACATATCAGTGACGTGCGGTGACGACACTGATACGTCACCAAGGGCTGAAAGCTGACTACATGTAAATGTAGGCATCCATTATCCATCCATCCATCCATCCATCTTTTTCCGCTTATCTGAGGTCAGGTCGCGGGGGCAGCAGCATAAGCAGAGAAGCCCAGACTACTTTCTCCCCAGCCACTTTGTCCAACTCTTCCTGGGGGATGCCGAGGCGTTCCCAGGCCAGCCGGGAGACATAGTCTTCCCAACGTGTCCTGGGTCTTCCCTGGGGCCTCTTAGCGGTCGGATGTGCCCTAAACACCTCCCTAGGGAGGCGTTTGGGTGGCATCCTGACCAGATGCCCGTACCACCTCATCTGACTCCTCTCCATGTAGAAGAGCAGCGGCTTTACTTTGAGCTTCTCCCGGATGGCAGAGCTTCTCACCCTATCTCTAAGGGAGAGCCCCGACACCCGGCGGCGGAGAAAACTCATTTCGGCCGCTTTTACCCGTTATCTTGGCCTACCGGTCATTACCCAAAGCTCATGACCCATAGATCAGGATGGGAACGAAGATCGAACGGTAAATTGAGAGCTTTGCCTTCCGGCTCAGCTCCTTCTTCACCACAATGGATCGATCCAGCGTCCGCATTACTGAAGACGTCGCACCGATCCGCCTGTCGATCTCACGATCCACTTTTCCCTCACTAGTGAATTGAGGTTACCTCGTTGTAACAGTTCGAGATGTTACCTCAGTAGAAGCATTTAAGTCTCACCTTAAAACTCATTTGTATACTCTAGCCTTTAAAAAGACCTCCTTTTTAGACCAGTTGATCTGCCGCTTCTTTTCTTTTTCTCCTCTGTCCTCCCCTCCCTTGTGGAGGGGGTCCGGTCCGATGACCATGGATGAAGTACTGGCTGTTCAGAGTCGGGACCCAGGATGGACCGTTCGCCTGTGTATCAGTTGGGGACATCTCTACTCTGCTGATCCGCCTCCGCTTGGGATGGTTTCCTGTGGACGGGACTCTCGCTGCTGTCTTGGATCCGCTTTGAACTGAACTCTCGCGGCTGTGTTGGAGCCACTATGGATTGAACTTTCACAGTATCATGTTAGACCCGCTCGACATCCATTGCTTTCGGTCCCCTAGAGGGGGGGGTTGCCCACATCTGAGGTCCTCTCCAAGGTTTCTCATAGTCAGCATTGTCACTGGCGTCCCACTGGATGTGAATTCTCCCTGCCCACTGGGTGTGAGTTTTCCTTGCCCTTTTGTGGGTTTTTCCGAGGATGTCGTAGTCGTAATGATTTGTGCAGTCCTTTGAGACATTTGTGATTTGGGGCTATATAAATAAACATTGATTGGACGATTGAAACTTGTCAGGTACAACACTTTACCTTACTAGCCTATAGAAATCAACCATTTATAAATAGTTAAATGTTGTTACCCACATATGAAAAAAGAGCAGCACTCTTTGAAATAGTATGTGGGCATACTTTTATTTTCAAGTGTCTCGTTTGGTCTGTCGATGGATGTAAGGAAGCTACTCCTTTGGGTATGGCCAACGAGGTATTTGTCATTTGTTGGTATTTTACTTGGTAAAAGGTTTGATCCTCATTCTGTGCATGTTATTATTTTTATGTTTGTAACCTGCTTTATTTATTACAGTTTTCACGGTGAATTTGAAGGGAAAGGAAGCCTTCAAATAAATCAGTTCAAGAAAGCCATTGTGTCTGTGCTATTTGGAGGGAGTTACACTTTCTAACCTCACTAATGCCTTGCATGGTCTATATTAGATATATAACAACGGGCGGGTGTGGCTTTGATGAAATGTTGGTTCGGGTGAATGGCGGTTGGATGACGACTTTAGTTATGCGATTGCGGATGGTATAATTGCCTATCCGCGCATATCTAATGAAGAGTATGCAGTGTCATTTCAAACTACCAGTTTTAGATTAAATAAACACAAGATGGATCATCTGTCATTGGTGTCCATTGGTTTCTTTAAAAAGTAAGAAAGAAAATTGTAAAAATCGGAAAAATCTAATTTTGTTGTGTCTTTGACACACTCTGTACTTCCTGCTGCTGCAAGTTCACACAGGGGCTCTGCTGTCAACTCCAGACACACCTCCACACTCGTCAAGCGGACCACGCCCACTCTCCGGCGCAGTCGACGACAGCCCTCGCCTCACACACCTGACGTTGATGAAGGAGGGCAGTATAAAAATGGCCAACGCTGACTCCTCGATGTCGGGACGTAAACTACCGTTGTAAACTGTGTGTCTCTGACTTCCTCTTGAGATTACTAGTGACTACTTTCTTGTGCCCTTGTGTTTTTCCTGATCCTGTTTCTCCTACTTTGCCTTCCTGGATCCCTCGACCTCGTGTTGGACTTTGGACTCGCTCTCCTGCCTCTGGCCCCTTGCTTGGACTTTGGACTCCCTCTGGCTTGCTCCCTCTCGGATTTGGACACCCCTTTACATCCAACACGCATCTCAACAAACCTCACGGTATCTACATGTGATAAATTCCACACATAGTCTTTCACGCAAACACATAGTAGCATACACACTCCACGTAATCATCAAGTCTTCGAATAAACCAGTTGAACTTGACATTCCTTCGCTGTGCCGTCTCCTTCCCCAGTAGTAAACATAACACATTTTTGGTGAAAAAGTCTGAGATTTTATTTGTAATTGAAGCCAAACAGATCTATTACGACAATTTATTTATTTTTTAAGTGCAACAATAGTGCAGGAACACAAAGTGTTTCAGGTAACTTTCCATCAGTGTCATTAAAATGACAATAATTTAGATATTTTAGTGCCTTTCAACTTTTAACTTGCTGAGAAGCATTGTCCTCTGCAATTGACATTTTTGTATTAGTTAGACCAGTGGTTCTCAAATTGGGGTACGCATACCACTGGGGGTACTTGAAGGTATGCCAAGGGGTCCGTGAGATTTTTTTTTAAATATTCTAAAAATAGCAACAATTCAAAAATCCTTTATAAATACATTTATTGAATAATACGAATGTATGTTCATAAACTGTGAAAGAAAATGCAACAATGCAATATTCAGTGTTGACAGCTAGATTTTTTGTGGACACGTACCATAAATATTGATGTTAAAGGGGAACATTATCACTATTTCAAAAGGGTTAAAAACAATAACAATCAGTTCCAAGTGACTTGTTGTATTTTTAGAATGTTTTTTCAAAATTTTACCGGTCCCGGAAAATCCCTAAAAGAAGCTTTAAAGTGCTTGATTTTCGCTATTTACGATGCGACTATCCATTTCCCTGTGACGTCATACAGTGCTGCCAATGTAAACAAACAACGGCGAATACCACAGCAAGATATAGCGACATTAGCTTGGATTCAGATTCGGATTTCAGCGGCTTAAGTGATTCAACAGATTACGCATGTATTGAAACGGATGGTTGGAGTATGAAAGTATTGAAGAAGAAACTGAAGCTATAGAGCGAATAGCTATTTACGCTATTCATAGCCAAAGCATGGCCGAATAGCTGCGTTAGCATCGCGGGTAAAATGTGCGGACCAAACAATCAGGACTTTGGCATCTCTTGACACTGGAGCAACTTAAATCCGTCGATTGGCTAGTGTTTTTTTCGCATTAAATGTGGGTGGAAGGAAAGGTAATATAGTTGCAAATGCATCTGCAGGTTATCCAAACATCTCTGTGCCATGTCTGCTTTAGCACCGCCGGTAAACAGCATGTTAGCATCGATTAGCGTAGCATGTTAGCATCGATTAGCTGGCAGTCAACATCAACAAAACTCACCTTTGTGATTTCGTTGACTTTCTTGTTGCAAATGCATCTGCAGGTTATCCATACATCTCTGTGCCATGTCTGCTTTAGCACCGCCGGTAAATAGCATGTTAGCATCGATTAGTGTAGCATGTTAGTATCGATTAGCTGTCAGTCACGCCGCAACCAAATATGTCTGATTAGCACATAAGTCAACATCAACAAAACTCACCTTTGTGATTTCGTTGACTTTATCGTTGCAAATGCATCTGCAGGTTATCCATACATCTCTGTGCCATGTCTCTCATCGCCGGTAAAATGTGCAGACACTTTGGCACATTCAATGGGGGTCTGGCGGCAGACATTTTCGCATCTTCGGGCCAGTGGTGCAACTTGAATCCCTCCCTGTTAGTGTTGTTACACCCTCCGACAACACACCGACGAGGCATGATGTCTCCAAGGTTCCAAAAAATAGTCGAAAAAATGGAAAATAACAGAGCTGAGACCCGATGTTTGTAATGTGTTGAAAATGAAAATGGCGGCTGTATTACCTCGGTGACGTCACGTTCTGACGTCATCGCCACAGAGCGATAAACAGAAAGGCGTTTAATTCGCCAAAATTCACCCATTTAGAGTTCGGAAATCGGTTAAAAAAATATATGGTCTTTTTTCTGCACCATCAAGGTATATATTGATGCTTACATAGGTCTGGTGATAATGTTCCCCTTTAAAGATTTTTTTTTTGTGAAGAAATGTTTAGAACAGGGGTAGGGAACCTATGGCTCTAGAGCCAGATGTGGCTCTTTCGACGACTGCACCTGGCTCTCAGATAAATCTTAGCTGAAATTGCTTAAAATGGTAAGTAATGAATAATCCCGCTGGTAATCAGAAAAATAACGTTCAAAATATAAAAACATTCTCATGTATTTTAATTCATCCATCCTGTCAGGTTGAGTTGTTGACGAACCCCAAGATGCAGGGATGGTGGCAGGCATTCTAAAGGAAAACATGACTTAATGTCCAAAATATAAAGAAAAAACACAAACCAGGAACCAGGAATGGACAAATTGGAAACAGGGAACAGGAACCAGCAAACAGGAACTAGGAACAAAAAGACGAAAAGCAGTCCACGGCATACAGGAACAGCAACAAGTAGTAGCACGACATCGACAGTTGTTAGCGACAATAATCCAGCCCTGATTGGATGAGAAAGCAGGTCTAAATAGTGTGTCTGGCTGATTGACACCAGGTGTGGCCAGATGCCAATCAGCCACAGCTGAGGGGACACAGCACTCAGAGAGACAAACAGGAACAGGAACTAAAAACAGGAAATAAAGACAAACGCAGAGGAAAAACTAAGACATAGTCGAACTGTCAGGGACAAGCCTGACACATCCGGTTTCTACCGCACCTGTTCAAGAAGTCGCATTAATGGTAAGAAGTATTTTATTTACTGTTGGTTAGCTTCAGAATAACTACGTTATTAAAAAGAACAAGAAACTTATTATACTCTAAAAATGTTAGTCTTACTTAAAAATGCATACATATAGTTGTATTCAGTCTATCACGGAAATACTTTTCAAAATATTTGGCTTGTATGGCTCTTTCAGCCAAAAAGGTTCCCAACCCCTGGTTTAGAATTAAGTTCATGAATCCAGATGGATCTCTATTACAATCCCCAAAGAGGGCACTTTAAGTTGATGATTACTTCTATGTGTAGAAATCTTTATTTATAATTGAATCACTTGTTTATTTTTCAACAAGTTTTTAGTTATTTTTATATATTTTTTTCCAAATAGTTCAAGAAAGACCACTACAAATGAGCAATATTTTGCAATGTTATACAATTTAATAAATCATAAACTGATGACATAGTGCTGTATTTTACTTCTTTATCTCTTTTTTGTCAACCAAAATTGCTTTGCTCTGATTAGGGAGTACTTGAATTAAAAAAATGTTCACAGGGGGTACATCACTGAAAAAAGTTTGAGAACCACTGAGTTAGAAGAATGATGATTCTCAGTGGGTTAACTGACAAGTTACCTTTTAATAGTGTAATGCAGACTCGGGGGCCACATTGAGAGAAAAAATCTGTTCGAGGGCCAAGATGTATGTGTGTATAAATGACAAATACACATTTGGCAGTAAAAATCTGCTGACCAAAAGTCACAATGTCTGATAGAGTTCTAAAAAAGTTACGCCAGACCATCTAAAAAAATATAATTTAAGTGTAAAGTTTTTTTACCCAAAATGTCCATGAAAGTGGGATTTACAATATTAACTATAAACAATAAAACACTAAACATCATCAATCAATCAAATAATGTTTACTTATATAGCCCTAAATCACGAGTGTCTCAAAGGGCTGCACAAGCCACAACTACATCCTCAGCTCAGATCCCACATCAGGGCAAGAAAAAACTCAACCCAATGGGATAACAACGAGAAACCTTGGAGAGTACCACAGATGTGGCTGGACATCTTTCTAGCGAGATTACAAGTTTCTCTTTGTAATTTCTGACACATCCTAGTGTCATTGGAGCCAACGTGTGCAACTATGTTCGCATAGCTAGTGGTGCGATTAGCCTGTCGTACATGTTTACTAGGCCTGTTGCGAGTTAGCTCCCTAAGATTAGCTTCAATGTCAGGTGCTTTGGCCCCGGGGAATACACTTAATTGTGGCTGGTTTCCTAAGCTTTATGTTTTGGGTGATGGAGTCCCCTATAACTAAAGTGTGGTGCTCGGTAGACAGGGGTGTAGGACTAGCTAAAGGGCTGAATCTATTATGCGTCTCAAAGGGATCTCCGTTGCTTATAGGCTGCTTAGGGATGCTATAAGCTAGGATAGTTAGGACACTACAGCTAACGCTAGCAGATGTGTCCGCAACGTCTAAAGTTACGAGATGACTCTGCTCTAACTGGCAAATACGGATCTAGCAGGGCCAACCTATCCATGAGAACGGTCCACGAAGAGCAGGTAGCCATACCCACGGTATTTCTTTCACCGAGTCCAGTTCTTGCCGTTTTCGGGGAAGTGTTCGCGACGTGTGGGGAGCAGATTCCTTCAGACCGACACCGCCTTTCTCCATGCTAGCTTCGTTAGCTTAGCAGCTAGCTAGCTGAGAGAGGGGTAGTAAGAAAGAGATCAGGTGATTTGCAAGTTAAATAAGACTACTAAGTATGTTTGGGAAGTAGTAAAGACAGCTATAAAACAATTAGAAGCACACAGATAGAAATAAACTTGGGTTTTTCGCAACAGCGAGTGTCAGCTTCAAACACTGAGGACATCTATTAATCAGACAAGAAGCAAGGAATCATGCAGAGACAGAGTTAAATAGAGCTCATGAGGAGACACGTGTTTTGGCTGTACTCTAGTTACAGATCCAAACTACGTTCTAAAAAAAAACCCCCGTGCCTCCTCTATTTATTAGGAAAGTTCCTATTACATCACTGTCGCTAAGGGAAGGGGGTAGACTCGATAACTCCACTTAGACACAATATATGATTATACAAAAGTGCAAAGATGTTGACACTTGGTGCTATCGCCCAGTCTCTGCTTTGTCTGGTCCCGGAACCCAATGTTCGGCCTTGGCAGTCAGCAGGCCGAGTCTGGACACAACACTTACCAAAAAAACTGGCAATCTTTTGGATTACCAGCTTGCATAGATACAAACATGCCACTTTAGCACAATTGACAATAATTTATATCAATGGCCCTTAAGCATAAAGTTATGATGATAATATATACATAATTATTCTAACAGCTTGCAATATTAACATGTGAACATCGCTCCTCTTTTACTTCTCAGACCAGCTCATTGATAGTTGTGTATCTTTTAAAATCGAGGAAAACACACCAAAAATGTAACAAACAAACAAGGGTAATAAACATGATATAAATATGATATATTATCACCTTTTGTGCATACATTTGCTGTAAAAATTAGCTTCCGCATCTGTTCCTGAGACATAAGTTTCGGGCTGGCTTGTCATGGCGCACGTGCAATCCCTCATGCCTTCTGCCGTAAACTCGGCTGGCACCTCCACGAAGGACACGCCACGCAGGCAATCTGTAAACAGCGCACTAGGTGGTTTCTTTTGAAAACAGACTGTATAAAGACCAGCGGACCCAAGATGAAGTGCCGGAACATAGTTCACTCCGCATAGTAAGAATCCCGTCTCTGGCTTCCCTCATTCATACTTGCTCTCTCTGCAACTTCACACTTCCCAGGTCTTTTGTCCTTCATGTTCCCTGCAGTGCCTTTCCTGTTCCCCGTGACCGAGCTGCGTGCCTCGACCCCTACTTGGACACGAACCTCGTTGCTCCTCTCCAGCCCCCGATTGCTTGCTTGCCCACAAACTGGCTTTTTGCTTTGCCCCTGTGGTCTGACGAAAGATTCATCCAAAATGCACATATAACAAACTGTGGTAACATTTACATTGTTAATCCTACACAACGTTTTTGCACCAAACATATAGAGTAGCATACACCTCCCAAACACTCATTAAGAGGGTCATTAAACCTATTCACCTGGTTCCCGCCGTACGTAACATGGCTTTTCTGAAAACAAACAACACTCTGCTTTGTTCCTGGTCTGAGCTGCTGTGACGTAGAATACCAATAAAACTCCTATCACACTCAAAAATTCCGATTTCAACCATTGAAATACTTTCTGTAGTTCAAGACTTACGGCTACAGTTTTGATGTTAAAAGTTTAAAAAAATTATGTAGAACGTCCGGCGGGCCGGGTTGAAAATCTTAATAGGCCACATGTGGTAGGCGGGCCGTATTTTGCCTAAGTCTGGTGTAATGTTTAGTCTCAGTTTCACATCAAGTATATGTTCTGGGTGACGGTTCTTCAATAGAATAAAATGGAAAGCCTAACATGGCAATGAGTATAGCATCACCAGGTGGCCTGTTGTACTATTTCTCCTTGCCGTGGGTGTTGTTGTTTTTTCTTGCATGTCCGCTCTACCCCAAGAGGAATTACCTTCTAAAGGCCTTAGTGGCCACATCACCTTTTAGCTCTTATTTCCAAAAGTGTGTACACTACTGAATAGGGGTCTTATGGCCACTCATGTGGAAACTTTTACTGCCATCGGGCGGTGTCATCTGGTATGTATAACATACATTGGAATTTAGAAAAAAAAAGTGTAAAAATAAAAAATTACATGTCACTACACATGAAGTACACAGTTGTGTACTTACGGACTAAGTACGTCATATAAAAAGATGATTTTTAGTTTTTATTCTAATTAGGGTCCAATAAGGCCAAATAGCAAAGACAAATAAAAATTAAAGCTGCACGCAGCGATGGATGGGACCAAGTATTTATAGCCATCTTTTGTATTGAAGGGGGAATTGGAAACTTCCTGTTGATTTTAGCTGGGGGGTGTCAGTGTGTGAAATATAGGTCTAAGTGAGACCTACATAGAGGTTTTTGTTTCATGTGTCTTTGACATTCTTACTGGGAGTTAGAGGCAGTTTTTTCTGAGCAGGGTGCCGCCATCTTGAGACTCTCTAATGTATTGCGAATGGAGAGAAGCTTTTCGTATTGAATGGGGAATGGCAAACTTCCTGTTGATTTTAGCTGGGGGTTGTAAGTCCATGAAATATAGGTCTAAGTGAGACCTACATTGTGGTTTTTGTTTGATGTGTCTCTGACATTCCTCCTGGGAGTTAGAGGAATTTTTGTCTGAGCAGGGTGCCACCATCTTGAGACGGCAGCAGCACACCAGCAGCAGTTCTTTGAGGGCTCATAAAATCCAAATCAGAGCAATAATTAAAACTGTTTCTTCAACTTTTAATCAGAAAGGGTTCAATCTCTCCTCTGTACTTATTTGAAAAAATGTGACTGTTTTTACACAACTTTTGTTTTGAAGGGGGAATTGCAAACTTCCTGTTGATTTTAGCTGGGGGGTGTCAGTGTATGAAATATAGGTCTAACTGAGACCTACATATAAGTTTTTGTTTCATGTTTTTACAACATTTCTACTAGAAATTAAAGACAGTTCTGTCTGTGTTTTCTTCCTAGAGGGCGCTAGAGCGCAATTTTGAGTTTTGGGGTTTGGTTTTTGGATTAGATCGTAATTTTTGCCAGTCCTGATGTGTGTGTCAAACTTGGTGAGTTTTGAAGCATGATAAGGGGGTCAAATTACAGCTCAAAGAGGCAGCGGTATAATAAATAATAATAGTAATAATAATAAAACGATAGAACTTCAATAGGGTCCTCTGTAAACAAACCACTTGTGCCTTAAAGGGTTAAGGCAAATGTAAATAACTGGTTGTCTGCTCATTCATTGGACCGACGAGAGACCTCATTATTAAGTTTTTGTGTTTGTGTTGTGTCACTCACACACTCTGTGCTTCCCACTACTGCGGGAGCACACAGAAACTCGGTTGGAAGCACCAGACACGCCCCCGCGCTCATCGAGCAGACCGCGCCCACTCTCCGCCGCAGCCGGCGGCAGTCCTCGCCTGACACACCTGACGTTGATGAAGGACAGCAGTATAAAGATGGCTGACGCTGACTCTTCGATGTCGGAACGTAAACTACTCCTCGTAAGCTGCGGGTCTCTGACTACCTCCTGATCTTGCTTGTTGCCTGTTTCCTTGTGCCCTTTTGTTCCCCTGATCCCTATTTCTCCTGCTCTCCCCACAGTGTTCGTGTCACCACCGCTGTTTCCCTCCTGGACCCGTTTGCCTTCCCGGATCCTCGACCTTGTTTCTGGACTTTGGAACCGTTCTCCTGCCTTTGACCCCCGTTTGGACTTTGGATTTCCTTTGCCTTGTTCCCCTCCGGATTTAGACGCTATTCATCCAACACGCACCTCAACAACCCCTCACGGTATTCACATATGGTAATTCAACACATAGCCATTCATGCAGACACATAGTAGCATACACACTCCACGTAATCATCAAGTCTTCAATAAACCTATTGAACTTGACATCCCGTGGCTGTGCCGTCTCCTTCGCCAGTAGAAAACATAACAGTTTGTTGTAAAACCAAAATGTGGAGAATTGCCGCTTTGCTCGAAACGCTCTGCGCAAGGGATTATGGGAGATGTAGTTCTTCTCATACCATCCCGTTTATTAGAGACAGAAAAAAAAATACATTGACAGGAGTATTCCAAGTTCTCGTTTGTTGCTCGGGTTTTTTAACCAAAATACCGCAATATTTACAATACTGTTACAGCCTTAATACTGTATTTTTCGGACCGTAGCGCGCATTAAAAGGCGCACTGCCGATGAATGGTCTATTTTTTACCTTTTTTCCATACAAAAGGCGCACCGGATTATAAGGCGCATTATAAGGCGGTCATATTATGATTTTTTGCCTAAATGTAAAACACTTCTTTGTGGTCTACATAAGATGTGATGGTGGTTCTTTGGTCAAAATGTTGCATAGATGATGTTTTACAGATCATCTTCAAGTCGCTTTCTGACAGTCACTACAGGATGCTCCAATTTGTGGGCGGTCTTATTTACGTGGCTCAGCTTCAAAAGCGTCGTCTCCCCCTCATCTTTGTTGTAGCGGTGTAGCGTGCAAGGACAGGGAGGAAGACGTGTCAAAAGATGGGGCTAACTGTTTTAATGACATTCAGACTTTAGTTCAATTAATAACTGAGCAGCATCTCCTACCATGACCTGATTAACGTAAACAAGTTGAAAAACTAATTCGGGTGTTACCATTTAGTGGTCACTTGTACGGAATATGTACTGTACTGTGCAATCTACAAATAAAAGGCTAAATCAATCAATCGGTCAATCAACAACAACGCTGGAAATGTGTCCCGTGAAGAACCGTACGACCAGAATTCTGTAATAACTAAAGTTCCTTGGGTTGCTCGGGTTTTTGAACCAAAATACCACAATATTTAAAATACTATTACAGCCTTATTACTGTATTTTTCGGACCGTACCGCGCACCGGATTAAAAGGCGCACTGCTGATGAATGGTCTACTTTTTACCTTTATTCCATACAAAAGGCGCACCGGATTATAAGGCTCATTATAAGGCGGTCATATTATGATTTTTTGCCTGAATGTAAAACACTTCCTTGTGGTCTACATAACATGTGGTGGTGGTTCTTTGGTCAAAATGTTGCATAGATGATGTTTTACAGATCATCTTCAAGTCGCTTTCTGACAGTCAGTACAGGATGCACTAATTCGTGGGCGGTGTTTTTTACGTGGCTCACCTTCGAAAGTGTCTTCTCCCCGTCATCTTTGTTGTAGCGGTGTAGCGTGCAAGGACGGGGGTGGAAGACGTGTCAAAAGATGGCGCTAACTGTTTTAATGACATTCAGACTTTAGTTCAATTAATAACGGAGCAGCATCTCCTACCATGACCTGATTAACGTGGACCCCGACTTAAACAAGTTGAAAAACTTATTCGGGTGTTACCATTTAGTGGTCAATTGGACGGAATATGTACTGTACTGTGCAATCTACTAATTAAAGTCTAAATCAATCAATCGGTCAATCAACAACAACGCTGGAAATGTGTCCTTTGAAAAACCGTCCGACCAGAATTCTCTAATAACTAAAGTTCCTTGGGTGAATAATGTAAACTCACTACACCGGTATGTTTTAGCGCTTTGATAGCTAGTCTACTGACAGGTATAAGTAAGAACTTTACACTACTTTATTTCAGAAATGGCAACAGCGGAGGATGAATGTCCCATAACAAGAAAATAGAGAAAAAGAAGAAGGCACAGACTACAATTGCACACTTTCAGGACTTATGCAGATCCCAAATATACATCAGCATGTACCAGAAGCTAAATAAGTTGTTATTGCATAATATTGCGAAACAAAACGCCAGATAATGTCTGCTAATTGGTGCCATTTTGCGGTCCTTACACACACACCATAATAATACTAGTATGTTTTACCATCAGGCGGTGTGGCTTCATAGCTTACTAAAGTCGTACTAAAAACCTTTGGACCGATTTTTGAGCTCCGTGTGTAACGTTCTATATCATGGGTGTCAAACTCTGGCCCGCGGGCCAAATGTGGCCCGCCGTTTAATTTCATTTGGCCCTTGAGCCAATATCAAATTAACATTAGAGCTGGCCCGCCGGTAACACCACATTCACCGCAAATACTCATACTTGCCAACCCTCCCCATTTTCCCGGGAGACTCCCGAAGTTTAGTGCACTTCCCAAAAATCTCCCTGGGCAACCATTCTCCCGATTTCCATCCGGACAACAATATTGGTAGCGTGCCTAGAAGGCACTGTCCTCTACAACATGCCGTCACGTCCTCTTTTCCTCCATATAAACAGTGTGCTGGCCAAGTCACATAATATATGCTGCTTTCACACACACATACTTGGTCAACAGCCATACAGGTCACACTGAGGGTGGCCGTATAAACAACTTTAACATTGATACAAATATGCGCCACACTGTGAACCCACACCAAACAAGAATGACAAAACACATAATCGGGAGAACACCCGCACTGTAACACAACATAAACACAACAGAACAAATACCCAGAACCCTTTGCAGCACTAACTCTTCCAGAATGCTACAATATACACCCCCCGCTACCACTAAACCCCGCCAATCTAATTTTAATTTTATTTTCGATTTTTTTAGCCTGCGGAAAAAGTTAATATACCACTGATGTTTTTTCGTTTGTTTTTTGAAAGTTGATTTTGCACTATTACGTTATTTAAGCTCTGCCATTTTCCATGGGAGGAAGACCGAGTACCCGGAGGGAACCCACGCAGTCACAGGGAGAAAATGCAAACTCCACACAGAAAGTTCCCGAGCCCGGGATTGAACCCATGATTACTCAGGACCTTCGTATTGTGAGGCAGATGCACTAACTCCTGTTCCACCGTGCTGCCCTATTTAAGCCTTGCTTGTTCAATATTCATTGCAAAACTTGTTTGGGTCCCTATTAAAAGGTTCATTTGTTCAACCTTGGCCCGCGGCTTTGTTCAGTTTTAAATTTTGGCCCCTGTTCTATATTTTCAATGAAACATTTAAAGTTTTGGTGTTGTTTACTGGCGTCATCTTACAGTTTTACACTTATCTCTTATGTATGACTGCCATCTACTGGTCACACTTATCATTACACCATGTACCGAGTAAAATTGCTTCGAGGTCAGTAAGCACAACCAGAAATATGCTGTACATTAGGGGCACCAGGCACTGTCAATTTTTGAGAAAAGAAAAGGACTTTAATTGCGCCTTATAGACTGAAAAATACGGTATATACACAGTCATTTGTAAACAGTTTTACCTAAAGTACCATTGGTGTGTATTTTGAAGTGAAATTTGTCACAGAACACAATAGTCGGAGATTTCTCTCTCATCTTTGCACTCACTTACGCCTTGACCTTATCATTGACCTTTATAGCAACTCACTCCACCTTTCAGGTAACCATGATAAATTGCATGATTAATAGGTGTTGATACATGACACCTTGTATGTAATTTTTCAAATTTGTGAACTCGTTATATTTAACAGCACTAGTTCAGTCAATCAATCAATCACGTTATTTATACAGCCATCTATTACAAATCATTCAAAGTGCTTGTTGACGTTGATCAAGAATCGATGCAGGATCCATCCTTCCATCTGGATCTGGATGATCCCTATTTTTATCATCTGAACTACTCAGAGCTTTACATTCAGAGTTCTGAAATACCCCAAATCATTTGCTCTGAGTAAGAATGTTTTACCAAATCAATATCCTAGTTTTGTCGGTAAAAAAATCACGTCTTTCCCTTTTACTTGTACAAAGCCCAAAACCAGTGAAGTTGGCACGTTAGGTAAATGGTAAATAAAAACAGAATATATTAATTTGCAAATCCTTTTCAACTTATATTCAATTGAATAGACTGTAAAGACAATATAGTTAATGTTAGCACGTTTGGAGTTTGATGCCTGCATCATGTTTCAAAAAAGCAGGCAAAAGTGGCAGAAAAGACTGAGAAAGTTGAGGAATGCTCATCAAACACTTATTTGGAACATCCCGCTGGTGACCAGGCTAATTGGGAACAGGTGGGAGCCATGATTGGGTATAAAACCAGCTTCCATTTCCATTTCTCAGCGAGCTATTGCAAGGAATTTAGGGATTTCACCATCTACGATCCGTAATATGTGACAATCATTGGCACCTAAACTTTAACTTAATATAAAAGCTTCAGAGAATCTGGAGAAATCAATGCACGTAATCGATGATATTACAAATTCCGATCCCTCAGGCGGTACTGCCTTAAAAAGCGACATCAGTGTCACTGTCAGTAACTGCAGATCGTCGCTACATCCGTAAGTGCAAGTTAAACTCTACTATGCAAAGCCAAAGCCATTTATCAACAACACCCAGAAATGCCGCCGGCTTTGCTGGGCCCGAGCTCATCTAAGATGAACTAATGCACAGTGGAAAAGTGTTCTGTCGACATTTCAAATTGTGGATTGGTGTCCTCAAAACCAAAGAAGAAAATAACCATCTGGACTGTTCTAGGCGCAAAGTTCAAAAGCCAGCATCTGTGATGGTATGGGGGTGTATTAGTGCCCAAGGCATGGCTAACTTACACATCTGTGAAGGCACCATTAAAGGGGAACATTATCACAATTTCAGAGGGGTTAAAACCAATAAAAATCAGTTCCAGTGGCTTATTTTGTTTTTCCAAATTTTGTAAAAAATTTTACCCGTCCCGGAATATCCCTAAAAAAAGCTTTAAAGTGCTTGATTTTCGCTATTTTCTTAAGCCACTGTCCATTTCCCTGTGACGTCACATAGCGATTCCAATACAAACAATGGCGAATAGCACATGAGTAACATCAACAACATTCACCTTTGTGATTTCGTTGACTTTATCGTTGGGAATGTATCTGCTTTGAGTGTCGCAGTTTATCCAGACATTTTTGCCATCTCTGTCGTAGCATTGCCGGTAAAAACCATACGGGGGACTTTTGCATCTCTTGACACTGGAGCAACTTAAATCTGTTGATTGCTAAGTGTTTGTTTGGCACTAAATGTGGATGGAGGGAAAGGCTAGATGTAAATATAGCTACAAATGAAGCATAATGCTGCAATATTTACACACAGTTAGTCTAAATAGCATGTTAGCATCTATTAGCATGCCATGCTAATCGATGCACATTCTACGTAAATCAACTTGAATCCGTCCCTGATCGTGTTGTTACACCCTCCGACAACAGACCGACGAGGCATGATGTCTCATAGGTATCAGAAAACAGTCGAAAAAACGGAAAATAACAGAGCTGATTTGACTCGATGCGTCTGATGTGTTGGGAAAAATGGTGTTGAGTTCCGATGTGATGTCACGTTCTGACGTCGTCGCTCAGCGAGGGATAAACAGAAAGGCGTTTGATTCGCCAAAATTCACCCATTTAGAGTTTGGAAATCGGTTAAAAAAATATAAGGTCTTTTTTCTGCAACATCAAGGTATATATTGACGCTTACATAGGTCTGGTGATAATGTTCCCCTTTAATGCTGTAAGGTACATACAGGTTTTGGAACAACATATGTAAGCGCCGTCTTTTTCACGTACGCCCCTGCATATTTCAGCAAGACAATGCCAAGCCACATTCAGCACGTGTTACAACAGTGTAGCTTCGTACTTTCCTGGCCCGCCTGCAGTCCAGACCTGTCTCCCATGGAAAATGTGTGGCGCGTTATGAAGCGTAAAATACGACAGCGTAGACCCCGGACTGTTGAACGACTGAAGCTCTACATAAAACAAGAATGGGAAAGAATTCCACTTTCAAAGCTTCAACAA
The DNA here is from genome assembly GCF_033978795.1 of Nerophis ophidion. Classification (NCBI taxonomy): domain Eukaryota; kingdom Metazoa; phylum Chordata; class Actinopteri; order Syngnathiformes; family Syngnathidae; genus Nerophis; species Nerophis ophidion. The sequence goes on along the minus strand of NC_084630.1, from coordinate 18,036,898 downwards.
TTAGTTTCCTCAGTTCCCAAACGTTTATTGAGTGTTGTTATAAGAAAAGGTGATGTAACACAGTGGTGAACATGCCCTTTCCCAACTACTTTGGCACGTGTTGCAGCCATGAAGTTTTAAGTTAATTATTTGCAAAAAAAACAAAAAACGTTTATGAGTTTGAACATCGGATATCTGGTCTTTGTAGTGCATTCAACTGAATATGGGTTGAAAAGAAATTGGAAATCATTGTATTCTGTTTATATTTACATCTAACACAATTTCCCAACTTATATGGATACAGGGTTTGTAAATTGTCTTTGCAGTCTATTCAATTGAATACAAATTGTAAAGGATTTGCAAATCATTGTATTTGTTCAATGGTTTTGGGTTTTGTACAAAAAACTAATTATTTGATAAATCAGACTAATTTAGTGCATGGACTCAATAGGTAACGAGTGTTCTATTCTTTCCGCCCCTCACATCTCTTACACCACAATCTGCACCTTATCTTTTAGACACACAAAGTGCACTAATTTATTTTTCGCTCTGTGTTAATTGGACAAAATAGTTTGAGTTACAAACGTGCCTGAGTGAAATGGCTGTAAAGCAGCATTCATCTCTTTCCAGGCCAAACTAATGCAGAGGCTGCTGCCTATTGTGCTGCCCCAATCCTTTCAAGGTGCGTTCACTCACCCTCTCACACACCGCCTAATTGCCAGGTAAAATCATTCTCAACAATCTGTTTATGTGATTGCACAATGACCATAAAGAGCGAAAGGGAGGCAGAAAGCATGAATGGAGATTGGGAGAAGGCGAGAGGCAGAGCGAGAACAGCAGGCAAGCACAGACCGGGGAAAAAAAAAAGTCTGTTGCTAGAATAGACATCAAAGCCGGGCCTTGATGTTGACATTGAATGGGCGTTAATGGTTTCTGAAGGCAAGACATTTCAGAGGGGGAAAAAAAAAGAGACAAAAGAATGAAAAATAAACCCTTTTTTCCCCTCTGACAATCCCACCAGCGATCTGAGTGAAGGCATAAACAGTGCCACTTGCTGCCAAAAATACAGGATGGACAGAGACAATATATGTTTGCACTGTGACGTCATGGTTCTGTTCTTAAAGGATGACACTTACACCATGCAACACGTAAGAAGAAAAAAAAAATCCCATTTATGGTAAATGTGTTATACTTGTACCGTATTTTTTGGGGTATAAGTCGCTCCGAAGTATAAGCCGCGCCTGCCGAAAATGCATAATAAAGAAGGAAAAAACATATATAAGTCGCACTGGAGTATAAGCCGCACCTGCCGAAAATGCATAATAAAGAAGGAAAAATACTTCTATAAGTCGCACTGGAGTATAAGTCGCACCTGCCGAAAATGCATTATAAAGAAGAAAAAAACATATATAAGTCTCACTGGAGTATAAGCCGCACACCGCCGAAAATGCATAATAAAGATGGAAGAATACATCCATAAGTCGCACTGGAGTATAAGTCGCACCTGCCGAAAATGCACAACAAAGAAGGGAAAAAACATATATAAATTGCACTGGAGTATAAGGCGCACCTGCCGAAAAGGCATAGCAAAGATGGAAAAAAAACATGTATAAGTCGCACTGGAGCATAAGTCGCACCTGTCGAAAATGCAAAATAAAGAAGGAAAAAAGATATATAAGCCGCATTGGAGTATAAGTCGCACCAGCCGAAAATGCAAATTAAAGAAGGAAAAATAAACATATATAAGTCGCACCGGAGTATAAGTCACACCTGCCGAAAATGCATAATAAAGAATGAAAAAAACACATATAAGTCGCACTAGAGTATAAGCCGCACCTGCCGAAAACGCATAATAAAGAAGGAAAAAGCATATATAAGCCGCACTGGAGTATAAGTCGCCCCTGCCGAAAATGCATAATAAAGAAGGAAGAAAACATATATAAGTCGCACTGAAGTAAAAGTCGCACCTGCCGAAAATGCATAAAAAAGAAGGGAAAAACCATATATAAGTCGCACTGGAGTACAAGCAGCGCGTGCCGAAAAATTCATGATAAAGAAGGAAAAAAACATATATAAGTCGCACCGGGGCATAAGTCGCACCAGCCGAAAATGCATAATAAAGAAGGAAAAAAACATGTATAAGTCGCACTGGAGTATAAGTCACACCTGCCTAAAAAGCATAATAAAGAAGGAAAAGAACACACATAAGTCGCACTGGAGTATAAGTCGCACCTGCCGAAAATGCATAGTAAAGAAGGAAAAAAAACACATATAACTCGCACGGGAGCATAAGTCGCACATACTGGAAATGCACAATAAAGAAGGGAAAAAAACATATATAAGCCGCACTGGAGTATAAGTCCCACCTGCCAAAAATGCATAATAAAGAAGGAAAAAAACATATACAAGTCGCAATGGAGCATAAGTCGCACCTGTCGGAAATGCATAATAAAGAAGGGAAAAAACAAAAATAAGTCGCACTGGAGTATAAGTCGCACCTGCCGAAAATGCATAGTAAAGAAGGAAAAAAACATATATAAGTCGCACTGGAGTATGAGTCGTACCCGCCGAAAATGCACATTAAAAAAGGAGAAAAAAAACATATATAAGTCGCACCGGGGTATAAATCGCACCCACCAAAAATGCATAATAAAGAAGGAAAAAAAAACACATAAGTCGCACTGGAGTATAAGTCGCACCCGCCGAAAAAACATACCAAAGAAGGAAAAAAAACATATATAAGTCGCACTGGAGTATAAGTCGCACCCGCAGAAAATGCACAACAAAGAAGGGGGAAAACATCTATAAGCCGCACCGGAGTATAAGTCGCACCTGCCAAAAATTCACAATAAAGAAGGGAAAAAACATATATAAGTCACACCGGAGTATGAGTCGCACCTGCCGAAAATGCACAGTAAAGAAAGAGAAAAACATACATTAGTCCATTGGAGTATAAGTCGCACCTGACGAAAATGCATAATAAAGAAGGAAAATACATGTATAAGTCGAACTGGAGTATAAGTCGCACCTGCCGAAAATGCACAATAAAGAAGAAAAAAAACATATATAAGTCGCACTGGAGTATAAGTCGCACCCGCCGAAAACGCATAATGAAGGAAAAAAACATATATAAGTCGCACTGGAGTATAAGTCGCACCTAACGAAAATGCATAATAAAGAACGAAGAAAACATATATAAGTCGCACTGGAGTAAAAGTCACACCTGCCGAAAACGCGTAATAAAGAAGGGAAAAAAACATTTATAAGTCGCACTGGAGTATAAATCGCACCCGCCCAAAATGCATAATAAAGAAGGAAAAAAACCACATATAAGTCGCACCGGAGTATGAGTCGTATCTGCCGAAAATGCACATTAAAGAAGGAAAAAAAACATATATAAGTCGCACCGGAATATAAATAGCACCCGCCAAAAATGCATAATAAAGAAGAAAAAAAAACACATATAAGTCGCACTGGAGTATAAGTCGCACCTGCCGAAAAAACATAATAAAGAAGGAAGAAAACATATATAAGTCACACTGGAGTAAAAGTCACACCTGCCGAAAACGCGTAATAAAGAAGGGAAAAAAAACATTTATAAGTCGCACTGGAGTATAAATCGCACCTGCCGAAAATGCACAATAAAGAAGGAAAAAAAACATTAATAAGTCGCACTGGAGTATGCATAATAAAGAAGGAAAAAAACACATACAAGCCGCACTGGAGTATAAGCCGCACCCGCCGAAAATGCATAATAAAGAAGGAAAAAAACATATATAAGTCGCACTGGAGTATAAGGCGCACCTGCCAAAAATGCACAATAAAGAAGGGAAAAAAACATACATAAGTCGCACTGGAGTATAAGGCGCACCTGCCGGAAATGTTTTGTAAAGAAGGGAAAAAAACATATGTAAGCCGCACTGGAGTATAAGCCGCACCTGCCGGAAATGCATAATAAAGAAGACAAAAAACCTATATAAGTCGCATAGGAGTATAAGTCGCACCTGCCGAAAATGCACATTAAAGAAGGGGGAAAACATGTATAAGTCGCACTGAAGTATAAGCCGCACCTGCCGAAAATGCATAATAGAGAAGGAAAAAAACATATATAAGTCGCACTGGAGTATAAGTCGCACCTGCCGAAAATGCATAATAAAGAAGGAAAAAAACATATATAAGTCGCACTGGAGTACAAGTCTCACTTGCCGAAAATGCATAATGAAGAAGGAAAAAAACATATATAAGTCGCACTGGAGCATAAGTCGCAATTGCCGAAAATGCATAATAAAGAAGGAAAAAACACATATACGAGTCACACTGGAATATAAGTCGCACCTGTCGAAAATGCATAATAAAGAAGGAAAAAAACACATAAAAGTCGCACTGGAGTATAAGTCGCACCAGCCAAAAATGCAAAATAAAGAAGGAAAAAAAACATAAATGAGTCGCACTGGAGTATGCTTAATAAAGAAGGGAAAAAACACATATAAGTCGCACTGGAGTATAAGTCGCAACCGCCAAAAATGCATAATAAAGAAGGGAAAAAACATATATAAGTCGCACTGGAGTATAAGTCTCACCTGCCGAAAATGCATAATAAAGAAGGAAAAAAAACACATTTATGTCTAACTGGAGTATAAGTCGCACCTGCCGAAAATGCACAGTAAAGAAGGAAAAAAACATATATAAGTCGCACTGGAGTATAAGTCGCACCTGTCGAAAATGCATAATGCAGGAAAAAAACATATATAAGTCACACCAGAGTATAAGACGCATCAGCAGAAAATGCACAACAAACAAGGGGAAAACATATATAAGTCGCACTGGAGTATAAGTCGCAACTGCCGAAAATGCATAGCAAAGAAGGGAAAAAAACATATACAAATCGAACTGGAGTATAAGTCGCACCTGCCGAAAATGCACAATAAAAAAGAAAAAAAACATATATAAGTCGCACAGGAGTATAAGTCGCACCCGCCGAAAATGCATAATGAAGGAAAAAAACATATATAAGTCGCACTGGAGTATAAGTCGCACCTGCAGAAAATGCACAATAAACAAGGGGGAAAACATATACAAGTCGCGCTGGAGTATAAGTCGCGACTGCCGAAAATGCATTATAAAGAAGGAAAAAAACATATAAGTCGCACTGGAGCATAAGTCGCACCTGCCGAAAATGCATAATAGAGAAGGAAAAAAACATATTAGTCGCACTGGAGTATAAGTCGCACCTGCCGAAAATGCACAATAAAGAAGGAAAAGAAACACATATAAGTCGCATTGGAGTATAAGTCGCACCTGCCGAAAATGCATGATAAAGAAGGAAAAAAAACATATATAAGTCGCACCGGAGTATAAGTCGCACCTGCCAAAAATGCACAACAAAGAAGGGAAAAAACATATATAAGTCGCACTGGAGCATAAGCCGCACCTGCCGAAAATGAATAATAAAGAAGGAAAAAAACATATACAAGTCGCACCGGAGTATAAGTCGCACCTGCCGAAAATGCACAATAAAGAAGGAAAAAAAAACATAAATGAGTCGCACTGGAGTATGCTTAATAAAGAAGGGAAAAAACACATATTAGTTGCACTGGAGTATAAGTCGCACCCGAAAATGCACAATAAAGAAGGGAAAAAAACATATATAAGTCGCACTGGAGCATAAGCCGCACCTGCCGAAAACGCATTATAAAGAAGGAAAAAAACATGTACAAGTCACACTGGAGTATAAGTCCTACCTGCCGAAAATGCACAATAAAGAAGGAAAAAAAAACATAAATGAGTCGCACTGGAGTATGCTTAATAAAGAAGGAAAAAAACACATATTAGTCGCACTGAAGTATAAGTCGCACCAGCCGAAAATGCATAATAAAGAAGGGAAAAAATATATAAGTCGCACTGGAGTATAAGCCGCAACCGCCGAAAATGCACAATAAAGAAGGGAAAAAAACATATATAAGTCGCACTGGAGATCTAAGTAGCACCTGCCGAAAATGCATAATAAAGAAGGAAAAAAATATATACAAGTCGCAATAGAGCATAAGTCGCACCTGTCGGAAATGCATAATAAAGAAGTAAAAAAACATATATAAGTCGCACTGGAGTATAAGTCGCACCTGCCGAAAATGCATAATAAAGAAGGAAAAAAACATATATAAGTCGCTCTGGAGTATGAGTCATATCTGCCGAAAATGCACAATAAAGAAGGAAAAAAAACATAAATGAGTCGCACTGGAGTATGCATAATAAAGAAGGAAAAAAACATATACAAGTCGCAATGGAGCATAAGTCGCACCTGTCGGAAATGCATAATAAAGAAGGAAAAAAACATACATAAGTCGCACTGGAGTATAAGTCGCACCTGCAGAAAATGCACAATAAAGAAGGGGGAAAACATATATAAGTCGCACTGGAGTATAAGTCGCACCTATCGAAAATTCACAATAAAGAAGGAAAAAACATAAATGAGTCGCACTGGAGTATGCATAATAAAGAAGGAAAAAAACACATACATGTCGCACTGGAGTATAAGTCGCACCCGCCGAAAATGCATAATAAAGAAGGGAAAAAATACATAAGTCGCACTGGAGTATAAGTCGCACCTGCCGAAAACGCACAACAAAGAAGGGAAAAAAAACATATATAAGTCGCACTGGAGTATAAGTCGCACCCGCCGAAAATGCACAAAAAAGAAGGGGGAAAACATGCATAAGTCGCACTGGAGTATAAGCCGCACCTGCCGAAAATGCATAATAAAGAAGGAAAAAAACATGTATAAGTCGTAATGGAGTATAAATGCATAATATAGAAAGGAAAAAACATATATAAGCCGCACCTGCCGAAAATGCATAATAAAGAAGGAAAAAACATATATAAGTCGCACTGGAGTATAAGTCGCACCAGCCCAAAATGCAAAATAAAGAAGGAAAAAAAACATAAATGAGTCGCACTGGAGTATGCTTAATAAAGAAGGGGAAAAACACATATAAGTCGCACTGGAGTATAAGTCGCAACCGCCAAAAATGCATAATAAAGAAGGAAAAAAACATATATGAGTCGCACTGGAGTATAAGTCTCACCTGCCGAAAATGCACAATAAAAAAGGGAAAAAACATATATAAGTCGCACTGGAGCATAAGCCGCACCTGCCGAAAATGCATAATAAAGAAGGAAAAAAAACATATACGAGTCACACTGGAATATAAGTCGCACCTGTCGAAAATGCATAATAAAGAAGGAAAAAAAACACATATAAGTCACACCGGAGTATAAGTCGCACCTGCCGAAAATTCACAATAAAGAAGAAAAAAAAAAACATATATAAGTCGCACTGGAGTATAAGTCGCACCTGCCGAAAATGCACAATAAAAAAAGGAAAAAAACATCCATAAGCCGCACTGGAGTATAAGTCGCACCTGCCAAAAAATCACAATAAAGAAGGAAAAAAACATATATAAGTCACACCGGAGTATGAGTCACACCTGCCGAAAATGCACAGTAAAGAAAGAGAAAAACATATATTAGTCGCATTGGAGTATAAGTCGCACCTGACGAAAATGCACATTAAAGAAGGAAAATACATTTATAAGTCGCACTGGAGTATAAGTCACACCTGCCGAAAATGCACAATAAAGAAAAAAAATAAAAAATAAGTCGCACTGGAGCATGCATAATAAAGAAGGAAAAAAACACATATAAGTCGCACTGGAGTATAAGTCGCACCCGCCAAAAATGCATAATAAAGAAGGAAAAAAACATACATAAGTCGCACTGGAGTATAAGTCGCACCAGCCGAAAATGCATAATAAAGAAGGAAAAAAACATATTTATGTCAAACTGGAGTATAAGTCGCACCTGCCGAAAATGCACAGCAAAGAAGGAAAAAAACATATATGAGTCGCACTGGAGTATAAGTCGCACCTGTCGAAAATGCATAATGCAGGAAAAAAACATACATAAGTCACACTAGAGTATAAGACGCATCAGCAGAAAATACACAATAAACAAGGGGAAAACATATATAAGTCGCACCGGAGTATAAGTCGCAACTGCCGAAAACGCATAGTAAAGAAGGGAAAAAAACATATATAAGTCAAACCGGAGTATAAGTCGCACCTGCCGAAAATGCACAATAAAGAAGAAAAAAAACATATGTAAGTCGCACTGGAGTATAAGTCGCACCCGCCGAAAATGCATAACTAAGGAAAAAAAACATATATAAGTCGCACTGGAGTATAAGTCGCACCTGCAGAAAATGCACAATAAACAAGGGGGAAAACATATACAAGTCGCGCTGGAGTATAAGTCGCACCTGCCGAAAATGCATTATAAAGAAGGAAAAAAACATATAAGTCGCACTGGAGCATAAGTCGCACCTGCCGAAAATGCATAATAGAGAAGGAAAAAAACATATTAGTCGCACTGGAGTATAAGTCGCACCTGCCGAAAATGCACAATAAAGAAGGAAAAACACACATATAAGTCGCATTGGAGTATAAGTCGCACCTGCAGAAAATGCATGATAAAGAAGGAAAAAAACATATATAAGTCGCACAGGAGTATAAGTCGCACCTGCCGAAAATGCACAATAAAGAAGGGAAAAAACATATATAAGTCGCACTGGAGCATAAGCCGCACCTGCCGAAAATGAATAATAAAGAAGGAAAAAAATCATATACAAGTCGCACCGGAGTATAAGTCGCACCTGCCGAAAATGCACAATAAAGAAGGAAAAAAAAACATAAATGAGTCGCACTGGAGTATGCTTAATAAAGAAGGAAAAAAACACATATTAGTTGCAATAGAGTATACGTCGCACCTGAAAATGCACAATAAAGAAGGGAAAAAAACATATATAAGTCGCACTGGAGCATAAGCCGCACCTGCCGAAAACGCATTATAAAGAAGGAAAAAAACATATACAAGTCACACTGGAGTATAAGTCCTACCTGCCAAAAATGCACAATAAAGAAGGAAAAAAAAACATAAATGAGTCGCACTGGAGTATGCTTAATAAAGAAGGAAAAAAACACATATTAGTCGCACTGAATTATAAGTCGCACCCGCCGAAAATGCATAATAAAGAAGGAAAAAACATATATAAGTCGCACTGGAGTATAAGTCGCAACCGCCGAAAATGCACAATAAAGAAGGGAAAAAAACATATATAAGTCGCACTGGAGATCTAAGTAGCACCTGCCAAAAATGCATAATAAAGAAGGCAAAAATATATACAAGTCGCAATAGAGCATAAGTCGCACCTGTCGGAAATGCATAATAAAGAAGTAAAAAAACATATATAAGTCGCACTGGAGCATAAGTCGCACCTGCCGAAAACGCATAATAAAGAAGGAAAAAAACATATATAAGTCGCACTGGAGTATGAGTCATATCTGCCGAAAATGCACAATAAAGAAGGAAAAAAAAACATAAATGAGTCGCACTGGAGTATGCATAATAAAGAAGGAAAAAAACATATACAAGTCGCAATGGAGCATGAGTCGCACCTGTCGGAAATGCATAATAAAGAAGAAAAAAAACATATATAAGTCGCACTGGAGTATAAGTCGCACCTGCAGAAAATGCACAATAAAGAAGGGGGAAAACATATATAAGTCGCACTGGAGTATAAGTCGCACCTGCCGAAAATGCACAATAAAGAAGGAAAAAACATAAATGAGTCGGACTGGAGTATGCATAATAAAGAAGGAAAAAACACATACATGTCGCACTGGAGTATAAGTCGCACCCGCCGAAAATGCAAAACAAAGAAGGGAAAAAATACATAAGTCGCACTGGAGTATAAGTCGCACCTGCCGAAAACGCACAACAAAGAAGGGGAAAAAACATATATAAGTCGCACTGGAGTATAAGTCGCACCCGCCGAAAATGCACAAAAAAGAAGGGGGAAAACATGCATAAGTCGCACTGGAGTATAAGCCGCACCTGCCGAAAATGCATAATAAAGAAGGAAAAAAACATGTATAAGTCGCAATGGAGTATAAATGCATAATATAGAAAGGAAAAAACATATATAAGCCGCACCGGAGAATAAGCCGCACCTGCCGAAAATGCATAATAAAGAAGGAAAAAACATATAGAAGTCGCACTGGAGTATAAGTCACACCAGCCGAAAATGCACAATAAAGAAGGAAAAAAAAAAAAGTCGCACTGGAGCATGCATAATAAAGAAGGAAAAAACACATATAAGTCGCACTGAAATATAAGTCGCACCCGCCGAAAATGCATAATACAGAAGGAAAAAAAACATATATAAGTCGCACTGGAGTATAAGTCGCACCTGCCGAAAATGCATAATAAAGAAGGAAGAAAACATATATAAGTCAAACTGGAGTATATGTCGCACCTGCCGAAAATGCACAGCAAAGAAGGAAAAAAACATATATAAGTCGCACTGGAGTATAAGCCGCACCCGCCGAAAATGCACAAAGAAGGAAAAAAACATATATAAGCCGCACTGGAGTATAAGAAGCACATGCTGAAAATGCATAATGAAGAAAAAAAAACATATATAAGTCGCACCGGAGTATAAGACGCACCTACCGAAAATGCATAATAAAGAAGAAAAAAAACATATAAGTCACACTGGAGTATAACCCGCACCTGCCGAAAATGCATAATAACGAAGGAAAAAAACATATAAGTCGCACTGCAGTATAAGTCGCACCTGCCGAAAATGCATAATAAACAAGGGGGAAAACACATATAAGTCGCACTGGAGTATAAGTCGCATTTTTGGGGGAAATGTATTTGATAAAACCCAACACCAAGAATAGACATTAGAAAGGCAATTTAAAATAAAGAATAGTGCACAACAGGCTGAATAAGTGTACGTTATATGAGGCATAAATAACCAACTGAGAAGGTGCCTGGTATGTTAACCTAACATATTATGGTAAGAGTCATTCAAATAACTATAACATATAGAACATGCTATACCTTTACCAAACAATCTGTCACTCCTAATCGATAAATTTGATGAAATCTTATACATCTAGTATTTTACATGAATGAGGTAAATAATATTATTTGATATTTCACGGTTATGTGTTAATAATTTCAAACATAAGTCGCTCCTGTGTATAAGTCGCACTTTGAAAAAAACTGCAACTTATAGTCCGAAAAATACAGTATAACGCTTTTCTACCTACAAGGTAGTACAAAACGCTATTTCCACATTTACCCATTCACACACACATTCACACACTAATGGAACTAATGCCACCAGCAGCCACTATCCTGGAAAAATATATACGCTGTGAAATTAGTTATTCGTACAGAAATATTTAGTAGTTATTTATTTACATGCCTTAATTGTTTCCAGACAGTGTCTGTGACACGGCAGTAAAATTGCTGATCAAATAAAACAGAAGTTATCGTCATGGGCCCAGTAGCTGCCGAAGTTATCTCTCTAATCACATCCAAGATGGCGGCGCCCGGAAGGGCTGCGACATTGAGGAGCTCCTCCTAAATATGGAACATTTGGCAGAAATACCGAACAAGTCTACAAACTTTATGGCTGGCTCACATCGTGGTCACTCCGTGATCACGTACGACCGCCAGACACTTCTGGATGTGGACATATTGGGCCGTTTTGGACTGATAGACGCGTGCGTGCTAAACGTGCTAACTAGCATGGGAATACGTCGACGGCTACATCCAGCGGCCTGTGAAGCAGGGGAGTATAGTAGCAGCGGGGGCCGTCTACGGAGCAGACGCCAGCGGTGTGATCGGAAACGCGGATGCCGAGCGGGGCTAAAAACAAAGCAGAAGGCTAATCCCCACAGAACACCACTTCCCTCCATCCTGAAGCCGGATTTAAATGGAAGATGCGAGACTACTGGTCTGGGTAAGGAGTCAGTTAAATTAGAACAAGTTTTTTCTGCTTTGATTGTTTCAGAGTTGGACATGTGTTTACTGAGGTGGCTAACTATGATGCGTGCAGTTTATCGAAGCAACAAACAAACAATCGGAAAATTCCCTTCGTATCAATTCCTAGATATGATCGTAATTATACTAAATGCACTGGGCATAATATACACAACATTATTAATATTGCTACTACGGATAATTTGATCAAAAATTCCCTAAAACAGCCCACTACCTATAATATAGGTTTTTTAAACATAAGATCTTTGTCTCACAAAACATTGTTAGTTAATGATATCATTAGAGACAACAATCTTAACGTCATCGGTCTAAGCGAAACCTGGCTTAAACCAAACGACTTTTTTGCGCTAAACGAGAAATGTCCTCCTAACTTTACACATGCGCATATTGCCCGTCCGCTTAAAAAGGGTGGGGGGGTCGCACTAATATACAACGAAAACTTTAACCTTAGTCCTAACATAAATAATAAATATAAATCGTTTGAGGTGCTTGCTATGAGGTCTGTCACACCGCTCCCTCTACACCTGGCTGTTATCTACCGCCCCCCAGGGCCCTATTCGGACTTTATCAATGAATTCTCAGAGTTCGTTGCTGATCTAGTGACACACGCCGATAATATAATCATAATGGGGGACTTTAATATCCATATGAATACCCCATCGGACCCACCGTGCGTAGCGCTCCAGACTATAATTTATAGCTGTGGTCCCACACAAATAATAAATGAACCCACGCATCGCAACGGTAATACGATAGACCTAGTGCTTGGCAGGGGTATCACCGTTTCCAAAGTTACAATACTCCCGTATACTAAAGTATTGTCCGATCATTACCTTATAAAATTTGAGGTTCAGACGCATGTTCGTCAAACTAATAATAATAATAACTGCTATAGCAGCCGCAACATTAATACGGCCACAACGACAACTCTTGCTGACCTACTGCCCTCGGTAATGGCACCATTCCCAAAGTATGTGGGCTCTATTGATAACCTCACTAACAACTTTAACCACGCCCTGCGCGAAACCATTGATAACATAGCACCGCTAAAGTTAAAAAAGGCTCCAAAAAACCGTACCCCGTGGTTTACAGAAGAAACTAGAGCTCAGAAATTATTATGTAGAAAGCTGGAACGCAAATGGCGCACGACTAAACTTGAGGTGCACCATCAAGCATGGAGTGATGGTTTAATAACTTATAAATGCATGCTTACCTTAGCTAAAGCTAAATATTACTAAAATCTCATCCACCGTAATAAAAACGATCCTACATTTTTGTTTAGTACGGTAGCATCGCTAACCCAACAAGGGACTCCTTCCAGTAGCTCCACCCACTCAGCTGATGACTTTATGCAATTTTTTAGTAAGAAAATTGAAGTCATTAGAAAGGAGATTAAAGACAATGCGTCCCAGCTACAACTGGGTTCTATTAACACTGACACGATTGTATATACGGCGGATACTGCCCTCCAAAATAGTTTCTCTTATTTTGAGGAAATAACATTAGAGGAATTGTTACAACGTGTAAATGGAATAAAACAAACAACATGTTTACTTGACCCACTTACTGGAAAACTGATCAAGGAGCTCTTTGTATTATTAGGTCCATCAGTGCTAAACATTATAAACTTATCACTTTCCTCGGGCACTGTTCCCTTAGCATTCAAAAAAGCGGTTATTCATCCTCTTCTTAATAGACCTAACCTCGATCCTGACCTCATGGTAAACTACCGACTGGTGTCTCACCTTCCCTTTATTTCAAAAATCCTCGAAAAAATTGTTGCGGAACAGTTAAATGAACACTTAGCGTCTAACAATCTATGTGAAACCTTTCAATCCGGTTTCAGGGCAAATCACTCCACGGAGACAGCCCTCGCAAAAATGACTAATGATCTATTGCTAACGATGGATTCTGATTCGTCATCTATGTTGCTGCTCCTCGATCTTAGCGCTGCTTTCGATACCGTCGATCATAATATTTTATTAGAACATATCAAAACACGAATTAGTATGTCAGACTTAGCCCTGTCTTGGTTTAACTCTTATTTTACTGATAGGATGCAGTGCGTCTCCCATAACAATGTGACCTCAGACTACGTTAAGGTAACGTGTGGAGTTCCCCAGGGTTCGGTCCTTGGCCCTGCACTCTTCAGCATCTACATGCTGCCGCTAGGTGACATCATACGCAAATACGGTATTAGCTTTCACTGTTATGCTGATGACACCCAACTCTACATGCCCCTAAAGCTGACCAACACGCCGGATTGTAGTCAGCTGGAGGCGTTTCTAAATGAAATTAAACAATGGATGTCCGCTAACTTTTTGCAACTCAACGCCAAAAAAACGGAAATGCTGATTATCGGTCCTGCTAAACACCTACCTCTATTTAATGATACAACTCTAACATTTGACAACCAAAAAATTAAACAAGGCGACACGGTAAAGAATCTGGGTGTTATCTTCGACCCAACTCTCTCCTTTGAGTCACACATTAAAAGCATTACTAAAACGGCCTTCTTTCATCTCCGTAATATCGCTAAAATTCGCTCCATTCTGTCAACTAAAGACGCTGAGATCATTATCCATGCGTTTGTTACGTCTCGTCTCTATTACTGTAACGTATTATTTTCGGGTCTCCCCATGTCTAGCATTAAAAGATTACAGTTGGTACAAAATGCGGCTGCTAGACTTTTGACAAGAACAAGAAAGTTTGATCACATTACGCCTGTACTGGCTCACCTGCACTGGCTTCCTGTGCATTTAAGATGTGACTTTAAGGTTTTACTACTTACGTATAAAATACTACACGGTCTAGCTCCATCCTATCTTGCCGATTGTATTGTACCATATGTCCCGGCAAGAAATCTGCGTTCAAAGGACTCCGGCTTATTAGTGATTCCCAAAGCCCAAAAAAAGTCTGCGGGCTATAGAGCGTTTTCATTTCGGGCTCCAGTACTCTGGAATGCCCTCCCGGTAAAAGTTCGAGATGCCACCTCAGTAGAAGCATTTAAGTCTCACCTTAAAACTCATTTGTATACTCTAGCCTTTAAATAGACTCCCTTTTTAGACCAGTTGATCTGCCGTTTCTTTTCTTTTTCTTCTATGTCCCACTCTCCCTTGTGGAGGAGGTCCGTTCCGATCCAGTGGCCATGTACTGCTTGCCTGTGTATCGGCTGGGGACATCTCTGTGCTGCTGATCCGCCTCCGCTTGGGATGTTTTCCTGCTGGCTCCGCTGTGAACGGGACTCTCGCTGCTGTGTTGGATCCGCTTTGGACTGGACTCTTGCGACTGTGTTAGATCCATTATGGATTGAACTTTCACAGTATCAAGTTAGACCCGCTCGACATCCATTGCTTTCCTCCTCTCCAAGGTTCTCATAGTCATCATTGTCACCGACGTCCCACTGGGTGTGAGTTTTCCTTGCCCTTATGTGGGCCTACTGAGGATGTCGTAGTGGTTTGTGCAGCCCTTTGAGACACTTGTGATTTAGGGCTATATAAGTAAACATTGATTGATTGATTGATTGATAATTAGCTAAACAGACTCAACAACTCTATGGCATACATAGAAATATGCATAAAAATCCTCCAGCAGACATCTCACATGGGACGGTTTAGTAAGTAAGAATTGTTCTAGTTATATTGCAAAAACCCAAAAACGTTGCTTGGATGAAGAATACATACAAGTAGAAACCCTATAGACCAGGGGCCGGCAACCCAAAATGATGAAAGAGCCGTATTGGACCAAAAATACAAAAAAAATTCTGTTTGGAGCCGCAAAAAATTAAAAGCCTTCTATAAGTGATATAATGAAGTCGACACATGATATAAGTGTCTATATTAGCCTGCCTCGTTGACAGATATGTTGAAATCTAAAATTTACTCTACAGTTTTACAAAATTGGAAAATATTATTAAAATGCGATAACTCCTTTAAATAACTGGCTTAGAATGGCCAAAGGTATAGATGTGTGTGTCCAACTTAAAGTAAACTGTAAACTGTCTTCTTCTAATGGAATTATAACAATCTTTGCAAGATGGGTTATGTTTGCTGTGGTCTGGAACAACACGATGCACAAATAAACTATCAGACATGCAGCCAATATTACATACAGATAATATGTCATGAGAAATGCAGATATAAATTAAATACAAAGAGGACATAAGTGAAGAAAATTTTATTCACTCTAATATACCTACTAGTGAGGCATAATTGTGACGCTGGTCCGGGTTCGATTCCCTCGTGGATGCGTCAAACGAAAAACACAACAAAGGTAGGATCTAACAAATTTATTAACAAAAGGTGAGCTCTGAACAAAAACACTGGAGCTAATAAAAAAAGGGAAACAAAAGACGCTAGTGTGAAAGCTAGGAAATATAAAGAACTAAGACTTGGCACGATGGCACAAAAAGTAAAAACAAAGATGATTAGCATGTGAGCTAAAGATGACAAGTCGGCTTAGCTAATGTTGCATGTGAGCAAATTAGAGTCCCAGAAAGACTAAACAGAAGAGGCTGGCTTATAAAGGGTTGTGATTACAAGAACAGGTGTGCGAGAACCGAGACTAGCAGGTGGAAATAATAAGTGATTATGGAAACGAACAAAACAGGAAGTAAACGGGTCAGAACGGAGAGTGAAAACACGGATGGAAAAATAAACAACAACATGTGAAGATCCGAGTAACGGATCGTAACAATAATGATGCAATATGTACATACAGCTAGCCTCCATAGCATGTTAGCATCGATTAGCTTGCAGTCATGCCCTGACCAAATATGCCTGATAAGCACTCAACACAAGTCAATAACATCAACACAGTATAAAACGTTTGGTGGAAAAAATGAGACAAAGAGTGGCATAAAATATGTCTTTCTAAGGCATCGTTGAAGAATGTTATACATGTAAACAAACTACGGCGAGTTCAAGGACCGCCAAAATTAGTAGGACAAAACAGCGCTCTCAGAGAACCATGTTTAATATAAACAGTGGGATTTCTAACAATTAGGGAGGTTTGTGTCATGCTGTCTTACAGAAACCCTATTAAACCAAAAATATATTTTGTTCCTAATCTTTTCCTATTTTCATACATTTTTGAAAAAGGTCCAGGGAGCCATTAAGGCGGCGTTAAAGAGCCGCAGGTTGTAGACCCCTGCTATAGACCATTAAATCAGTGTTTTTCAACCTTTTTTAAGCCAAAGCACATTTTTCTCATGAAAAAAATTTATGGAGATTCACCACCAGCAGAAAAGGTTAAAACATGAAACTTGACCAGGTTGTCGTGCCTTATTTTGAGTTTGTTGTTGTTTCCTGTGTGCCTTACTTTAGTTCCTGTCTTGCGCTGTTATTTTGGTGACCCTTCCTGTTTTATTGGCGTTCTCCTGTAGCAGCTTCACGACTTCCTTTGAGTGCTATTGCCCGCACCTGCTTTGTTGTCTCAATCAAGACTATTTAAGTTGTGCGTACGCTATCCTTCTTTGTGGGGACATTGTTGATTGTCAAGTCATGTACGGGTGTGCTTTTTGGACGCCGTCTTTGCTCCACACACTGTAAGTTTTTGCTGTCGTCCAGCATTCTGTTTTAGTTGACTTTGTAGCCAGTTCAGTTTTACTTTTGTTTTACATCGCCATCCCTATGCTTCAGCGCCTTTTCCTAGCAGGACTTGCCTTTTTGTTGATTTTTGATTTAAGCGTTAAAAACCTTTTTTACCTGCACGCTGCCTCCCGCTGTGCTCTGCATATTGGGATCAAGATAAATCATCCTTGACGCGTTCGACTTCTACAAAGCAATGAACTACCTGTTGCCATCTACTGATATGGATTAATACAAGATTACCCTGCCAAGCTCGACACAGCACAGGCACAAGACAACGGCACAATATCTCTGTGCCGTGACACAGTGTTTAAAAATCACTGCATTAGAAGACGGCATGGCACTTGCTTTAAACCGCAGGAAAGACTTTATCCATTCCGCCCAGCAATCAATCAATGTTTATTTATATAGCCCTAAATCCCAAGAGTCTCTAAGGGCTGCACAAGCCACAGCGACATCCTTGGTTCAGAGCCCACATAGGGGCAAGGAAAAACTCACAACCCAGTGGGATGTCAATGTGAATGACTATGAGAAACCTTGAAGAAGACCGCAGATGTGAGTGACCCCCCCCCCCCCCCGCCCCCTGTTGGATTTGGTTGTCTTTTTATTTCCTAGTCAGATTTTAGAACAGCTAAAGTGTGAGCCTTTTACATAGACCTTGAATTTGGAATGTAGGGATGAAGCCATAACAATCTGTTATCTCAACAGTCCGAAGTAGGGAGGAGAAGAAGAGGGGCGGGTGAGAGTGAGCGAGGAGGGAGAACTGCCATTTTAGGATTAGATCAATTTGGACCGTGCCTTTGAAATGTTGTATCTAGATTGATCTCCCAAGGCGCTTTGGTTATAAAATATCAAAATGAGAAACCTCTGTCTCTGATTGATTTAAAACCAGCTTATGTGTCATAAAAGAACCTGGGGGCGTTGACTGAAGGAATAACGGGTCAGAACGCAACACCCCCCAACCCCCAACCCCCTAGGGGAGACCGGATGCACCAGTCCGTAGTGGATCTAACATAATCGTGAAAGTCCAAAACATAGTGGGGCCAGCAGGAGACCATCCCGAGCTGAGATGGGTCAGCGGCATAGAGATGTCCCCAACCAATGCACAGGTGAGTAGTCCACCCCCGGGTCCCGACTCTGGAAAGCCAGCACTTCATCCATTGCACAAGAGAGAGGAGGACAGAGGAGAAAAGAAAAAAAACGGCAGATCAACTGGTCCAAAAAGGGTGTCTATTTAAAGGCTAGAGCAGTGGTTCTCAACCTTTTTTCAGTGATGTACCCCCTGTGAAAATGTTTTTAATTCAAGTACCCCCTAATCAGAGCAATGCATTTTTGTATGAAAAAAGAGATGAAGAAGTAAAATACAGCACTATGTCATCAGTTTCTGATTTATTAAATTGTATAACAGTGCAAAATATTGCTAATTTGTAGTGGTCTTTCTTGAACTATTTGGAAAAAAAGATATAAAAATAACTAAAAACTTGTTGAAAAATAAACAAGTGATTCAATTATAAATAAAGATTTCTACACAGAAGTAATCATCAACTTAAAGTGCCCTCTTTGGGGATTGTAATAGAGATCCATCTGGATTCATGAACTTCATTCTAAACATTTCTTCACAAAAAAAGAAATCTTTAACATCAATATTTATGGAACATGTCCACAAACATCTAGCTGTCAACACTGAATATTGCATTATTGTATTTTTTTCACAATTTATGAACTTACATTCATATTTTGTTGAAGTATTATTCAATAAGTATGTTTATAAACATATTTATTGTTTTATTGTTAACCGATTCTGTTAATAGCTTTTATGGGCAGAATTTCTGGGCGCAGTCGGGGCGTAGAGGGGTTCCCATTTGGTGGCCGCGGGATTGGGTCTCTGCTTTTTGCAGATGGTGTGGTCCTGATGGCTTCATCTGGCCGGGATCTTCGGCTCTCGCTGGATCGGTTTGCAGCCAAGTGTGAGGCAACCGGAGTGAGAGTCGGCGCCTCCGGGTCCGAGTCCATGGTTCTCGCCCGGAAAAGGGTGGAGTGCCATCTCCGGGTTGGGGAGGAGACCCTGCCCCAAGTGGAAGAGTTCAAGTACCTAGGAGTTTTGTTCACGAGTGGGGGAAGAGTGGATTGTGAGATCGACAGGCGGATCGGTGCGGCGTCTCCAGTAATGCGGTCGTTGTATCGATCCGTTGTGGTGAAGAATGAGCTGAGCCGGAAGGCAAAGCTCTCAATTTACCGGTCGATCTACGTTCCCATCCTCACCTATGGTCATGAGCTTTGGGTCATGACCGAAAGGATAAGATCACGGGTACGAGCGGCCGAAGTGAGTTTCCTCTGCCGTGTGGCGGGGCTCTCCCTTAGAGATAGGGTGAGAAGCTCTGCCATCCGGGAGGAACTCAAAGTAAAGCCGCTGCTCCTCCACATAGAGAGGAGCCAGATGAGGTGGCTCGGGCATCTGGTCAGGATGCCACCCGAAATCCTCCCTAGGGAGGTGTTTAGGACACGTCCAAACGGTAGGAGGCCACGGGGAATACCCAGGACACGTTGGGAAGACTATGTCTCCCGGCTGGCCTGGGAACGCCTCGTGATCCCCCGGAAAGAGCTAGACGAAGTGGCTGGGGAGAGGGAAGTCTAGGCTTCCCTGCTTAGGCTGCTACCCCCGCGACCCGACCTCGGATAAGCGGAAGATGATGGATGATGGATGGATGGATGAATGTTTATAAACAATTGTTGCTATTTTTCGAATATTTAAAAAAAATCGCTGGTCCCTCTTGGCATACCTAAAAGTACCCCCAGGGGTACGCGTACCCACATTAGAGAACCACTAGGCTAGAGTATACAAATAAGTTTTAAAATGGGACTTAAATGCTTCTACTGAGGTAGCATCTCTAAGTGTAACCGGGGAGGGCATTCCAGAGTACTGGAGCCCGAATAGAAAACGCTCTATAGCCTGCAGACTTTTTTTGGGCTCTGGGAATCTCTAACAAGCTGGAGTTCTTTGAACGCAGATTCCTTACCGGGACATATGGTACAATACAATCAGCAAGATAGGATGGAGCTAGACCGTGTAGTATTTTATATGTAAGTCGTAAAACCTTAAAGTCACATTTTAAGTGCACAGGAAGCCAGTGCCAGTATATGCATATGTATATAGATATATATGTATATAAAGGTATACTATAGGTGTAATATGATCAAAATTTCTTGTTCTTGTCAAAAGTCTAGCAGCCGCATTTTGTACCAACTGTAATCTTTTAATGCTAGACATAGGGAGACCCGAAAATGATATGTTACAGTAATCGAGACAATAAAGTAATGGAGAAAATGGTTTATGAACAGGTTGACAGATAGCGTGCTACTAATAAACTAAAGTACAAATTCCAATCCGGCTTCAGAACTAACCACTCCACTGACACATGCCTTCTCTATCTGACCGACCACATCAAACATGAGGTGGGCGCGGGCAAATACTGCAGCATGGTCATGCTGGACATTCAGAAGGCCTTTGACACCGTTAACCACGCTATACTGTTGGATAAGCTCCGAGCAATCGGATTCGACGAAACCTCATCGAGCTGGATGCAATCTTACTTGGAGGGGAGGAAACAGGTGGTAGAGGTGAACGGCACCATGTCCCCTCCCCTCTCAGTAAGCTGTGGAGTCCCCCAAGGCAGTATACTAGGACCTTTACTGTTCCTAATATACGTAAATGACATGCCATCAGCATGCCACTGTGAATTGTTCCTGTTTGTGGATGACTCGTCCCTGCTGGTATCCGCCAAGGACAAGTCACAGGTGGAACAAATCCTCAGTGCTGAACTCCTCAATATTTGCACCTGGCTCGCTGACAACAAGCTATCCATGCACATAGGTAAAACGGAATCAATCCTATTTGGGTCCAGTATCAAACTTAAGAAGGTCAGTGACTTTACTATAAAAGTGGGTGACATTGTTATCACCAGGAAGGATGACATCACCTACCTAGGTTCCATTCTAGAGGCTAATCATTCCTGTGATAAAATGGCAACCAAGGTGATCAAAAAGGTCAACCAAAGAATGAGATTCCTCTACAGAATCTCCTCTCTGGTCAACAAAAGCACCTTGAGGATTCTAGCGGGAACTCTCATTCAACCCTTCTTCGATTACGCTTGCGCCTCCTGGTACCCCAGCACCTCCAAAACCCTAGACTCCAAACATCCCAGAATAAGATAGTCCGGTTACTTTTAGACCTCCACCCCAGATCACACCTCAATCCAACCCACTTCTCCAAAGTGGGCTGGCTCAGGGTGGAGGACAGAGTAAAACAACTTGCACTGAGCCTAGTCTATAAAATCCGCTACACCTCCTTGTTACCGAAGTACATGTCAAACTACTTCCTTAACGTAAATGACCGCCATAACCACAACACCAGGGGGAGCTCCACAAACCACGTTAAACCCAGATTCCGATCTAACAAAGGTCTTAACTCATTCTCTTTCTATGCCACATCAATGTGGAATGCACTCCCAACAGGTATAAAAGTAAGTGCATCTCTAACCTCCTTCAAAACCACTCTAAAACAACACCTCCAGGCAACTTCAACACTTTACTAATACCCTCCTCCATTCACATCCCATCTCCCCGGATTATAAACAACTCAAATGTACTTCTAATGTATATACTTGTTCTTATGCTATCTGAACTCACTATGTTCTCTGCTGGCTGTACATATCCTACTAAATAAGACCTACACTGTTTCAATGTCCACATTTCTCTGTTGATGCAATTATTGATGACTGAAGTACTGATATCAACCCGGATTGTAAATAATGTAAATAATTCAATGTACATACTATGATGATTAACTTGTGTGATGACTGTATTATGCTAATAGTATATATTTGTACCATGAATTGATTAAAACAAGTTGAAAGGCTTATTCGGGTGTTACCATTTAGTGGTCAATTGTACGGAATATGTACTGAACTGTGCAATCTACTAATAAAAGTATCAATCAATCAATCAATCAATCAAACGTAACGAACTCATGAATAATGATCTCAGCGTCGCTATTGGACAAAATGGAACACGTTTTAGTGATATTGCGGAGATGAAAGAAGGCCGTTTTTGTAACAGTCCTAATGTTTGACTCAAAGGAGAGACTTGGGTCGAAAATAAAACCCAGATTCTTTACCAAGTTGCCTTGTGTAATCACCTGCAGTGAGCGAACTCATCCAAACAAAAACACACAGTTTCAATGTATTTGCATGTGTTTTATAGAAATTATTTGCATTTAAGCGAAAAAAAATCCATAAATTGTTTGCACCGAAAATACGGGCATGGGATGAGGTGCGTTCGGAAAGTGTGTGTTTATATTTTCCGCGGATACGGGTGTGTAAGCCTGCCGAGTGTCTCTGTTCCGCGACCTTGGAGCCCTCGCAAACCCAAAAACAGCCTGTCAGTCCGACAAAGTCAACAAAAGTGTGTGTGAGATACAGGGAAGGACTTTGTTGCTTACATGGCCCTCCAGGAATATCTCAAAGCTGCGACCTTGCCAGGTCCCTTGCAGCCGGGTAAAACAATCCTAATTAGAATGTTTGTGTTTGAGCGAGCTAAAGCAAATTCAAACTTTTCACTCTGATTGTCTATTTCCGGTCCTTAAATTCATCATACTGAGCAAA
The DNA here is from genome assembly GCF_033978795.1 of Nerophis ophidion. Classification (NCBI taxonomy): domain Eukaryota; kingdom Metazoa; phylum Chordata; class Actinopteri; order Syngnathiformes; family Syngnathidae; genus Nerophis; species Nerophis ophidion. The sequence continues at coordinate 18,013,758 of NC_084630.1, read as the reverse complement.
CACCGTCTCCAAGACATTGACCAGTTTGCGATTTAGTCCAAAATCACAAAAGTCTGAGTGCTCTGAGTTCTGCCCGCATCTTCCAATCATTTGTGATAGCTTTGGGGTACCGTATTCTTCGGGCCATAAGGCGCACTGCCGATGAGCGGGTCTAGTCAGGTCTATTTTCATACAAAAGGCGCATAAAAGGGGTCATATTATTTATTTATTTTTTTCTAAATGTAAAACACTTCCTTGTGGTCTACATAACATGTGATTGTGGTTCTTGTGTTGCATCAGTTATGTTTTACAGATCATATTCAAGACACTTTATGACAGTCGCTTCAGGATACGCCGTTTTGTGGGCGGTCTTATTAACGGGGCTCACCTTCGACAGCGTCTTCTCGCCGTCATCTTTGTTGTAGCGGTGTAGCGTGCAAGGACGGGAGTGGAAGGATTGTCAAAAAATGGAGCTACCTCCACCTAATCGACGTTTTGTTCTTCTTTGTGGGTTAAAAAGGTGACTTCTCTGTTACGGCTACGGCGCAACACTTCCGACTTTAGTAAATTGAAATATCAACATGTGATTGGTTACTCACTTTGGAATGGAAAGTGATTATCCAATCACAGTGGCCTAGAGTGTCTGCCCTGATATCGGTAGGTTGTGAGTTCAAACCCCGGCCGAGTCATACCAAAGACTATAAAAATGGGACCCATTGCCTCCCTGCTTGGCACTCAGCATCAAGGGTTGGAATTGGGGGTTAAATAGCCATAAATGATTCCCGGGCGTGGCACCGCTGCTGCTCACTGCTCCTTTCACTTCCCAGGGGGTGAACAAGGGGATGGGTCAAATTTCATCACAACTAGTGTGTGTGAGACAATCATTGGTACTTTAACTTTAACTTGTGATCTGATTGGCTATTGCAACTGTCTATCAACTGTATGTGTTCTCAAATCCATCCGCTAACAGTTCTGGGTGTGGGTTTGCCGATCTGCGTAGCACCGCAGCGGCTCAAACCAGTGAGGATCCAATCACAGGATGCGTAAATGTCACGTTGAACGTGAGGCCAGCTAGAAAGCCTTACTGACAACAACTCGTGATCTGATTGGCTTTCGTAATTATCTATCAACTGTATGTGCTGGTTCACTTACAGTGCGCAGACGCCCGCGTTGTTGATTCTGAGGGAAGTTTTGGTATGGCATGGCAACATGAGCTAGCTGAATTCTGATTGGATAAAAACTTTATAACCTAAAAACATCAGCACTGGAAGGAGCATAATCACATGAACACAATATGAATACTTAGGGAAAGTAAATAAAAAAATACTTTTGTCTTTATTATGATCATGATTTCTAACATGACCAGAAATCATGATCATAATTAAATATATAGGTAATGTTTCATTTACTCTTTTCTAAATATGTAAAAATATTCATATTCTCTTCATGTCGTATTATGCTCCTTCCAGTGCTGTTGTTTTGAGTTTTAGTTTGTAGCCAATCAGAATTCAGCTAGCTTATGTTGCCAGGCTGTACCAAATCTCCCTGAAGCCTTCAGAATCAACAATGCGGGCGTCTGTGCACTGTAAGTGAATGGCGACATACAGTTGATAGACAATTGCGATAGGCAATCAGATCACCAGTTGTCGTCAGTACCATATGTAGGAAATCTGCGCTCAAAGAACTCCGGCTTATTAGTGATTCCCAGAGCCTAGAAAAAGTATGCGGGCTATAGATAGTTTTTTTATTCGTGCTCCAGTACTATGGAATGCCCTCCCGGTAACAGATAGAAGAATTTAAAGGGGAACGTTATCACAATTTCTAAATGGTTGAAAACAATAAAAATCAGTTCCCAGTGGCTTGTTTTATTTTTCAAAGTTTTGTTCAAAATTTTACAACCTCCTGGAATATCCCTAAAAAAAGCTTTAAAGTTCTTGATTTTCGCTATTTGCAATGCGACTGTCCATTTCCCTGTGACGTCATACAGGGCTGCCAATACAAACAACATGGCGGTTACCACAGCAAGATATAGCGACATTAGCTCCGATTCAGACTCAAATTTCAGCGGCTTAAGCGATTCAACAGATCACGCATGTATTGAAACGGATGGTTGGAGTATGGAGGCAGATAGCAAAAACAAAATTGAAGAAGAAACTGAAGCTATTGAGCGAATAGCTATCGACGTTATTCGGACATAGCATGGGTGTACCTAATGAAGTGGCCCATAGCATGGCTGCCTTATTAGCATCGCCGGTAAAATGTGCGGACCAAACGATCAGGACTTTCGCATCTTGAGACACTGGAGCAACTTAAATCCGTCTATTGGTAAGTGTTTGTTTCGCATTAAATGTGGGTATCTAGTTTCAAATATTACATAGAGCTAGCGTAAATAGCATTTTAGCATTGATTAGCGTAACATGTTAGCATCGATTAGCTGGCAGTCATGCCGTGACCAAACATGTCTGATTAGCACATGAGTCAACAACATCAACAAAACTCACCTTTGTGATTTCGTTGACTTAATCGTTGCAAATGCATCTGCAGGTTATCCATACATCTCTGTGCCATGTCTGCCATCGCCGTTAAAATGTGCAGACACTCAATGGAGGTCTGGCGGCAGATTTCTTGCCAGTGGTGCAACTTGAATCCCTCCCTGTTAGTGTTGTTACACCCTCCGACAACACACCGACGAGGCATGATGTCTCCAAGGTTCCAAAAAATAGTCGAAAAAACGGAAAATAACAGACCTGAGACCCTGTGTTTGTAATGTGAAAATTAAAATGGCGGGTGTATTACCTCGGTGACGTCACGTTCTGACATCATCGCTAAAAGAGCGATAAACAGAAAGGCGTTTAATTCACCAAAATTCACCCATTTAGCGTTCGGAAATCGGTTAAAAAAATACATGGTCTTTTTTCTGCACCATCAAGGTATATATTGACGCTTGCATAGGTTTGGTGATAATGTTCCCCTTTAAGTCCCATCTTAAAACTCATTTGTAAACTTGATCCTTTAAATAGACCCCTTTTTAGACCAGTTGATCTGCTGTTTCTTTTCTTTTCAGCTCTGCCCAACTCTCCCTTGTGGAGGGTGGGGGCTGGGGGGCACAGGTTTGGTGGCCATGGATGAAGTGCTGGCTGTCCAAAGTCGGGACCTGGGGTTAGACCGCTCGCCTGTGCACCGGTTGGGGACATTGCTGCGCTACTTACCCGTCTCCACTCAGGATGGTCTCCTGATGGCCCCGCTATAGATTGAACTCTCACTATTATGTTAGATCCACTTTGAATTGGACTTTCACAATATTATCCTAGACCCACTCGACATCCATTGCACCCGGTCTCCCCTAGAGGGGAGGGGTCACACACATCTGCGGTCCTCTTCAAGGTTTCTCATAGCCATTCACATTGACATCCCCTGGGTTGTGAGTTTTTCTTTGCCCTTATGTGGGATCTGAACTGAGGATGTCAATGTGGCTTGTGCAGCCCTTTGAGACACTTGTGATTTAGGGCTATATAAATAAACACTCATTGATTGATTGATTAATTGATTGATTGATTGATTGATTGATTGATTGATTGATTGATTGGTAGGTAGCTTGATGTTAACGAGACCATGATTGGATACTCACTTGTCATTCCTGTTAAGTTGCAATTTGACATTGAAGAACGAAGTGTTGACCCAAAAAGAAGGAGAACAAAACGTTGATTAGGTGGTCATTTTCAAGAAGGATATTGAAAGAGAAACTACATCTTGATGTCGGCGATGAAATGGGGACTACGAGCGGTACCACTGGCATTTACAGCGTCCAATGGGTTCTATAAATTGTGAGTTGAAATATTTTTTTCATTTTATTTTTTTCACGTTTCATATGTTTTCTGCAATTTAAATTTGGACAGAACCACATAACATGTGTTCACGAGTGGAGGAAGAGTGGATCGTGAGATCGACAGGCGGATCGGTGCGGCGTCTTCAGTAATGCGGATACTGCATCGATCCGTTGTGGTGAAGAAGGAGCTTAGCCAGAAGGCAAAGCTCTCAATTTATCGTTCGATCTATGTTCCCATCCTCACCTATGGTCATGAGCTTTGGGTCATGACCGAAAAGAGAAGATCGGAATGAGCCGAAAATGAGTTTTCTCTGATGGCGGGGCTCTCCCTCAGAGAGGGTGAGAAGCTCTCCTCCACATCGAGAGGAGCCAGATGAGGTGGTTCGGGCATCTATCCAGGATGCCACCCAAACCCCTCCCTAGGCAGGTGTTTAGGGCACGTCCTGACCGGTAGGAGGCCATGGGGAAGACCCAGGACACGTTGGGAAGACTATGTCTCCCGGCTGCCCTGGGAACGCCTCGGGATCCCCCGGGAAGAGCTGGACAAAGGGGCTGGGGAGAGGGAAGTCTGGGCTTTCCTGCTTAGGCTGCTGGCCCTGGATATGCGGAGGAAAATGGATGGCACATGAGATACCGTATTTCCTTGAATTAGCACTGGGGTTGTAATTAATTTAAAACCTCTTCTCACTCCGGCGCTAACCAAAGGCATGCGGTAAATTTAGGCCTGCGCTTATAAATTTGTGTGTGATGTAAGGATGCCATCATAAAAAGCACATTTAATTAAAAACAACATTATTATGGGGCATAGAATATGCAGACGGCCTTAAAATGCCAGGACATTTAAGTACCCAAAAAAAGGATTCGACATAAATATTAATTCAATCTGATCAGAAACATTTGAGGAAACGGGATTAAAACCCAATGCTAACCGCCCACAGAAAATACATGGGTACGGCTAGTACCCATGATTACAAGTGGAATTATTCATTTCTTGTTGTGTTAAGCAGTGTCAGCTCAGATTTATCTGAGAGCCCGATGCAGTCATCAAAAGAGCCACATCTGGCTCGCGAGTCATAGGTTCCCTACCCCTGGTCTAGCCCATAGTGGATCTAACATACTAGTGAGAGTCGAGTCCGTAGTGGGGCCAGCAGGAGACTATCCCGAGCGGGGATGGGTCAGCAGCACAGAGATGTCCCCAACCAATCCACCGGCAAGCGGTCCACCCCCGGGTCCCGACTCTGGACAACCAGCATTTCATCCATGGCCACCGGACCTCTGCCCCCCCACCCCCTTCTAAATGGAAGAGGGGGGCAGAGGAGAAAAGTAAAGAAACGGCAGATCAACTGGTCTAAAAAGGGGGTCTATTTAAAAGCTAGAGTATACAAATGAGTTTTAAGATGGGACTTACTCAGGTGCTTGTACTTAGGTAGCATCTCTAACTGTTACCGGGAGGGCATTCCAGAGTACTGGAGACCGAATAGAAAACGCTCCTTAGCCCGCAGACATTTTTTGGGGCTCTGGGAATCACTAATAAGCCGGATTTCTTTGAACACAGATTTCTTGCCTGGACATATGGTACAATACAATCAGCATGATAGGATGGCGTTAGACCGTCAACAAATACTATCAATTATTTAACACAGAACTTTATATATTATTTTGTCAATCTTTCTTCTGGTACGTGGAGAGAATGCTTGCATGTTTCAGCTACCTGTTTTCCCTGCGAGAAACGAAGTTTTCTAAATTTTATGTCACGGCCTTTGCGCTCTGCTTGTTGCGTTTTTTTTGTAGTTTTTATTTATTTATTTTATGTATATAAACTCAGGAAATACATATTTGGACTTTGGATACGACCAATGTATGATCCTGTAACTACTTGATATCGGATCGATACCTACATTTGTGGTATCATCCAAAACTAATGCAAAATATCCAAACAACAGAAGAATAAGTGGTTATTACATTTTAACAGAAGTGTAGATAAAACATATTACAAGAGAAAGTAAGCAGATATGAACAGTAAATGAAGAAGTAATTCATGATTAATTTTCTACCGCTTGTCCTTATAACAATGGAACGATAAATGACATAATATCTTACTGCATAATTGTTAAATTAGGAGCCTTTGTTTGCTTACTTATTAATAAAAGACAAGTTGTCTTGTATGTTCACTATTTTATTTAAGGACACACTTTCAATAAGAAAGTGTAATGTACCCTAAGTTTTTTTGTTAAAATAAAACCAATAATGCAATTTTTTGTCATGACCCGTGGCCCGGTGTTATGATTTTACAGGGGAAGGTGACAGCAACAGACACTAGAGGAACACGGAAGTCTGTAGGGCAGGACCGAAGCGACAAGATCCGTGTCCAAGCGGGGCAAGTCAAGGATTGAGGGAGGCAGTCAGAGTCCAGAGGGAGATCCAGGGAAAAAGTGAGACGCACAGCTCACTTTAAAGCCGACTGAGGGTATGTACTCGAACAGAAGACTATTCTCCGGCGCCGGCATGCCAGGTTGTCCAGGTTTATGAAGGCAGCTCCTTCATTACCGGCAGGTGTGATGATTGCCGGAGAATGATTGCAGCTGGCGGCTGCTGCAGGGCGGGGACGCGCGCGGCTCGTCCCTGGATGTGCGCGCCTGTGGGCGTCTCCCAAGGTGCGCACAGACGGATGAGCGGCGTTGGCAGGAGTCTGAGGCGTAACACCCCGATCATATTTGTGTTATGTTCTGTCATTTTTGGACTCCTTCAGTTCCTGTTTTGTGCACGTCTGGGTTTGTTTTGGTTTCCATGGGGATTCATTTGGTTCAGCACGCTCACCTGCAGTCTACCACTAATCAGAGAGCTATTTATTCACCTCTCTCGCCACACTCGTCCTGGATCCTTTGTTTGCTTCATGCTCTCGTCACGTAAGTTTTGCTTGTCTCCTACCCTATGCTAAGTTAAACTTCAAGTACGATTAGCACCTGTTTCTTTTGACTTGTTTTCTGTTCCTGGTGGTACTTTGATTTTTTTGAGAATTAAGTCATGTTCCTACCCGCATGTCCTGCCCGGAATGGTCCGTTTAGATCCCAGGAGATCAAACTTTGCAGATAGCTGCAACCCCGTCGTGACATTTTTTTTTGTCCCCTTTATTCAGTGACGTATCGAAAAGTACCGATTAGTATCAAAATACCTTTTGGTACCTGTACCAAAATATTGGTATCGGGACAACACTAGTTTCTGGTCACTAAAAAGGCTTGATTGGTCAATTATACAAAGTGTTTGCCTCTTGAAAAGATTTATTTGCCTGAGTGGTTTGTAAAATACAAAAGAAAAGAATAGAGCCCCAGGGTGAAAAGTGTCTTGTTTAGATGGTCAAGTAGCAAACATGTCACCAACATTCCTATCCTGCCTTGCCTTTCATGAATCTTTCTTTGAACGACTCTCATTTTTAGGAATCTATCAAGATAGAAAAAAAGGGTTAGAAACAGCAGACAAAAGAACCAAAAAGCATGAACTTCACTTCTCCCTTGAAGATGTTAAAATTAGTGTCTAAAAAAAAAAAAAATTCAAAGGCCGAACATTAAAAGATTCTTGAAATGTCGACGCTTCTTTTCATTTGAAAAAGAACAGGAGATGAAAGATGCGTGAAGACACTTTGGTGTCTCATCAAAGGCTCAGCTTTTTAAAAAAAAAATGTATATAGATAGTAGAATCTTAACCTGGCTCTACTTACCTCTTCTGAGGCTTCTGACAATCCCACAACAGACTATCCATCGGGGGAAAGGCACCTGCCAGGATCTGTGGGTCAAGGGGGTTTGGGTTTGACGAGTAACCTTGAAGATGGTCTTTGGTCTCACGCCGCGATGACGCCTTTCTTCTCTTTTTGTATCGGAGACAAAAAGATGGCCGTCTTTCAATTCCATAATAATGGCTGGAGTTCCTCCACTTTATCGCTAGTTTGTCAACGTCTAACTGTGCCATCACGGCGGGTCTGGCATCATTATAAACCACCTCACACACACACGTGGTACATAAACAAGGCCTTGTGGATGTGTTTGTTTTTAGGAGGGTAAGGGGTCATTTTAATTGGTCCGGCCGACCAACCGACAAGCAACTCATGAGCACCAGAGGCCTGATGTGTTTGGTTTCATTACAGTGTGGTTTGGTCGGTTTTCAGGTCACTTGGTTGAGACTCGCCTAATGTTATCAGCACTTGTGACAAAAAGTTATGGTTGTAGAAACTCCATGCAGTCCAGGCAGTTTTATTATGGATACATGTTTTAGTTTTAGTCCACGACACAATTTCTAAACTGAAAGACAACGTCAAAACACTCCATCCAGTTTGTTTTTTTAACGACGGTATTTTCCGGACCATAGGGCACACCGGGTTATAAAGCGCACTGCCATTGAATGGTCTATTTTTTATCTTTTTTCATATACAGTGGGGCAAAAAAGTATTTAGTCAGCCACCGATTGTGCAAGTTGTCCCACTTAAAATGATGACAGAGGTCTGTAATTTTCATCATAGGTACACTTCAACTGTGAGAGACAGAATGAGAAAAAAAAATCCAGGAATTCACATTGTAGGAATTTTAAAGAATTTATTAGTAAATTATGGTGGAAAATAAGTATTTGGTCAACCATTCAAAGGAGGTTTTGGCTCAAAATCTCACGATACATGGCCCCATTCATTCTTTCCTTAACACGGATCAATCGTCCTGTCCCCTTAGCAGAAAAACAGCCCCAAAGCATGATGTTTCCACCCCCATGCTTCACAGTAGGTGTGGTGTTCTTGGGATGCAACTCAGTATTCTTATTCCTCCAAACACGACAAGTTGAGTTTATACCAAATAGTTCTATTTTGGTTTCATCTGATCACATGACATTCTCCCAATCCTCTGCTGTATCATCCGTGTATCCATTTTGGTATAAACTCAACTTGTCGTGTTTGGAGGAAGAAGAATACTGAGTTGCATCCCAAGAACACCAAACCTACTGTGAAGCATGGGGGTGGAAACTGTATAAGGAGCACCGGATTATAGGATAGTCGAACCTCGGATTCAGGAGGAACAGTGTGGCTTTCGTCCTGGTCGTGGAACTGTGGACCAGATCTATACTCTCGGCAGGGTCCTTGAGAGTGCATGGGAGTTTGCCCAACCAGTCTACCTGTGCTTTGTGGACTTGGAGAAGGCATTCGACCGGGTCCCTCGGGAAGTCCTGTGGGGAGTGCTCAGAGATTACGGGGTATCGGTCTGTCTGATTGTGGCGCTCCGCTACCTGTGTTACGGTTATATATAAATATATATATATATATAATTCAAGGGTGGACCCCGAGATGCAGAGAATGGAGGCAAGGCTAGCGATAGTAACAAAATAAAATATTTAATAAGTCAAAATGGTAACTAAGGAAGATGGGGCAAACGTGCACACCATGGGGAATATAACAAAGGTAGTTTCTCTCAGAGGCCGGCAGCGAAAAGGCTAGGACGCACAAAGCGTGGCAAAACTAGTCCTCAAAACAAGGAGGCTAGGAAAACCAAAAACACAACGAGGTCAAAACACAAGAATATACGAGAGCAACATACCAGGGGAGCTGAATACGAGAAGCACATGTCAGAGCGGAGTTCAGGAACAATAGTCGGCAGGGACCAGCTGGCGGTGAAGCGCTTAAATACTACTGGGACGTGATTGGCAGCAGGTGTGCCTAGTTGAGGGCAAATAGACTGGGAAAAAAACTGACAAACCAGATGAGGAGGCAGGGAGAATACAACAAACACAACACCCTGTATGATCAGTGTCGGAGCTAGGTCCGCAAGGCTGCCCTTTGTCACCGATTCTGTTCATAACTTTTATGGACAGAATTTCAAGGCGCAGTCAAGGCATTTAGGGGATCCGGTTTGGTGGCTGCAGGATTAGGTATCTGCTTTTTGCAGATGATGTGGTCCTGATGGCTTCATCTGGCCAGGATCTTCAGATCTCACTGGATCGGTTCGCAGCAGAGTGTGAAGCGACTGGGATGAGAATCTGCACTTAAAGTCCGAGTCCATGGTTCTCGCCCGGAAAAGGGTGGAGTGCCATCTCCGGGTTGGGGAAGAGATCTTGCCCCAAGTGGAGGAGTTCAAGTACCACAGAGTCTTGTTCACAAGTTAGGGAAGAGAGGATCGTGAGATCGACAGGGGGATCGGTGCGGCGTCTTCGGTAATGCGGACGCTGTATCGATCCGTTGTGGTGAAGAAGGAGCTGAGCCGGAAAGCAAAACTCTCAATTTACCGGTCGATCTACGTTCCCATCCTCACCTATGGTCATGAGTTTTGGGTCATGACCGAAAGGACAAGATCACGGGTACAAGCGGCGGGTCTGTCCCTTAGAGATAGGGTGAGAAGCTCTGCCATCCGGGAAGAGCTCAAAGTAAAGCCGCTGCCCCTCCACCTCGAGAGAAGCCAGATGAGGGGGTTTGGCCATCTGATCAGGATCCCACCCAAATGCCTTCCTAGGGAGGTGTTTCGGGCACGTCCGATCGGTAGGAGGCCATGGGGAAGACCCAGGACACGTTGGCAAGACTATGTCTCCCGGATGGACTGGGCACGCCTTTGGATCTCAACCCATCTCCCCAGCATTTAGCTGTTTCTCACCTTTTTTGTAAGGGGCGCTGAAAGTTGGCAGACCCGTCAACAATCTTGTTCTTTTCCCCTGCAATGTTTGTCTGCTCTTGAATGGGTTTGTGCTGAAGATATATTAATTTCCTCTCTGGGATGAATAAAAATTAAAATAAAAACTTTGATTTATATCGCGCTTTTCTAGACACTCAAAGCGCTCACAGAGAAGTGGGACTCATCATTCATTCACACCTGGTGGTGGTAAGCTACATCAGTAGCCACAGCTGCCCTGAGGTAGACTGACGGAAGCGTGGCTGCCAGTTTGCGCATACGGCCCCTCCGACCATGTATTTCTGATTCTGATTCTGATGTAATGGTGGTTCTTCGGTCAAAATGTTGCATAGATGATGTTTTACAGGTCATCTTCAAGCCGCTTTCTGACAGTCGCTTCAGAATGCGCCGTTTTATTACGTGGCTCACTTTCGACAGCGTCATCTCCCCGTCATCTTTGTTGTAGCGGTGTTGCGTGGAAGGACGGGAGTGGAAGAAGTGTCAAAAGATGGCGCTAACTGTTTTAATGACATTCAGACTTTACTTCAATTAATAATTGAGCAGCATCTCCTCATCCGGAAACAACAACGCCGGAAATGTGTCCCGTGAAAACCATCCGACCGGGACTCTCTTATAACTAAAGTTCTTTGGGTGAATAATTGAACTCGATACACCGGTGTGTTTTAGTGCTTTCATGGCGAGCTTACTGACAGATATTAGTAATAACTTTTCACTACTTTATATTACAAATAGCAACAGTGGAGGATGAATGTCACATAACAAGAAGTTAGAGAAAAATAAGTATCGACTACAGCATGGACTACAAAGGCGGACGCGCACAAATTTTCAGAATTTATTACTCGGCCGGGGTTTGAACTCACAAGCTACCGATCTCAGGACGGACACTCTAACCACTAGGCCACTGAGTAGGTTAATAATATACCATTCATCGTTTTGTGCGTTTTATGGTCTGGAAAATATGGTAAGTGTTGTGTTTTGTTTCCACTTAACTTTGATGCCGAACTTAAAACACTTAAAAAATCGGACATAAATGATGAAAAGAAGTGTGTCACGGCGCAGACTCGTACCCGTGCTTCTCCTGCAACCGCGTGTCACAGTTCCTCCTCTGGCTGCTTGCCTAGACACGCCCCTGCTCGTGCTGAGCGCGGCACACCCACGCAGCAACAAGGCTGCAGACATTTGCGCATCAGCGCACCTGGTCAAGACGAGAGGGAGCGACATAAAAGCCGGCAGACCCAAGAGATCTTCGCCAGAACGTAGTCAATCTCCCCCCCGGGGAGTATTGATTGATTGAAACTTTTATTAGTCGATTGCACAGTAGAGTACATATTCCTTACAATTGACCACTAAACGGTAACACCCAAATATGTTTTTCAACTTGTTTAAGTTGGGGTCCACATTAATTAATTCATGGTAAGAGTAAGAATCACGTCTGGCACCACTCCCTTGTTCCTTGCTCGCCTTCTTTGTGCTCTTCCTCGTTCCCTTATGGATGCCCTTTGTGTCTTCCACAGTGTCTTCCCTGTTACCCGTGATCATGTCTTGCTTCTCGACCCCCTCACAGATCTTTGCTTTCCTCCCTCGATCCTGGCACCCCTCCCTCGATCGTGGCACCCCTCCCTCGTTCCTTGCTCGCCTTCTTTGTGCTCTTCCTCGTTCCGTTATTGATGTCCTTTGTTTCTTTCACAGTGTCTTCCCTGTTACCCGTGTCTAATAATGCCTGGAGAAATGTTTCTTTGTGAGTTTTACTAGAAAAATATAGTTTGTAAAGTACTGAAGACAAAAATGTTGTTGTTTTTTTACTCAATATGACAGTATAACTGGCATACTAAATATGTAAGTTATATTAACATAACTCCAAAACGGTGTCATGTCTTGCCTCTCGACCCCCTCCCGGATCTTGCTTTCTTCCCCCGATCCTCGACTTCTGCCTGGACACGGACATTGTTGCCTCTCTCCTGCCCTTGACTGCTTGCTTCTCGGCAGCCTGCCTCTTTGCCTTCCCCCTTGGATTTGGTGAAAGATTCACTCAACACGCGTGTGGAATTAACAACATCACAATTTTAATTCCACACATCGTCCACATTCATTCACTAGTGGTAGCATACACATCCCACACATGCATCAATCAATCAATAAATCCATCAATGTTTATTTATATAGCCCTACATAGCAAGTGTCCGAAAGGGCTGCACAAGCCACAACGACATCCGCGGTTCAGCGCCCACATAAGGGCAAGGAAAAACTCACAACCCAGTGGGACGTCGATGAGAATGACTGAGGAACCTTGGAGTGGACCGCAAATGTGGGTAACCCGCCCCCAGGGTAGACCGGATGCAATGGAGGTCGAGTGGGTCTAGCATAATATTGTGAAAGTCCAGTCCGTAGTGGATCTAACATAATGGTGAAAGTCCAGTCCATAGTGGGGCCAGCAGGAGAGGATCCCGGGCAGAGACAGGTCAGCAGTGCAGAGATGTCCCCAACCGATGCACAGGGGAGCGGTCCACCGTGGGTCCCGAGTCTGGACAGCCAGCACTTCATCCATGGCCTCCGGACCTGTGCCCCCCCCCCCCCCCCCCCTTCCACAAGGGAGAGGGGGGCAGAGCAGAAAAGAAAAGAAACTCACAACCCAATGGGACGTCGATGAGAATGACTATGAGAAAACTTGGAGAGGACCGCAAATGTGGGTAACCTGCCCCCAGGGTAGACCGGATGCAATGGAGGTCGAGTGGGTCTAACATAATATTGTGAAACTCCAGTCCGTAGTGGATCTAACATAATAGTGAAAGTCCAGTCCATAGTGGGGCCAGCAGGAGAGGATCCCGGGCGGAGACAGGTCAGCAGTGCAGAGATGTCCCCAACCGATGCACAGGCGAGCGGTCCACCTTGGGTCCCGACTCTGGACAGCCAGCACTTCATCCATGGCCTCCGGACCTGTGGCCCCCCCTTCCACAAGGGAGAGGGGGGCAGAGCAGAAAAGAAAAGAAACTCACAACCCAGTGGGACGTCGATGAGAATGACTATGAGAAACCTTGGAGAGGGCCGCAAAGGTGGGTAACCCCCCCATATCCCCCCGCCCCCCAGGGGAGACCGGATGCAATGGACGACGAGTGGGTCTGACATATTATTGTGAAAGTCAATCAAAGGTTTAAATAAACCTTCTAAACCGCAGTTCTGCCTCGTTGTCGCCTCCTTCCCTTTGACAATACAAAACAAAGGGTATAAAATGAAGATAGACAGAAACGGGATAACCAGAAACATGCCAACGTTTACATATTGCATTTTCCTTTGTTTTATTAGCACTGATAATGTTTATTAATGGACCGATTAATGGACCAGTCGAGCTTTGAAGCTCCATTCCTTCTCTAAAAGTTGGTTGTGGTGAGAAGCTTCTGAAGGATATTTGACTTAAAAGTGTCTTGACTATTTATTGTGACATATTTGATGCTCCTTTGCTAAATTAGCATATCTCTTTCAAGAGCTTCTCCCCCTCCCCACGGCCGATGCAGTCCTCTGCTATCACGTTTAGCAAAAGTCATGAATGATAGAACCATAGCGTGTCTGCCGCTGACACATCAATGGTAGAACAACCATGAACAAGTTTGTTTTCCGCAGCTCTCTCTTCTGTCATCTTTGTAATCAGTCGCCCTTTTGCTCCTGCCTTTATTTTCCCCGCCTTTCATTTCAGAGAAAATTAGAGTCATTTTTAGTCATCTCTCCCGTTTCAACGGGGTGAGATCATCTTTGGCCCTGTGTGTTCAACTTCATTCAGTTCCCCCCGCAAAGAGTTGTCGTAAGCTAATTTTAGGAGCGAGGCGTGACAGCTATCTCTTATTGCTGCAAACGTATCTTCTTAAAAATGAGGCGGGTGCCGCGGGTGACAGGGCAGACGTGGCGCAAAACTGTTGAGCGGTGCAGTGCGTGAGTTAAACTGCGAAGCACATCCTGCGCCTCGTCACACTGCACGCTATCAAAAACGGAAGACAATCACAGAATCATTTTGATCTATTATTTAGCGTGCTGCCGTATCGTCACGACTGTGCGCCATGGCGATGATCATCCAGATCAGACCTCTTTCTTCTTGCCAACCCGCTAAACTCATCCATCCATCCATCCATCTTATTCCGCTTATCCGAGGTCTGGTCACGGGGGCAGCAGCCTAAGCAAGGAAGCCCAGACTTCCCTCTCCCCAGCCACCTCGTACAGCTCCTCCCGGGGGATCCTGAGGCGTGCTCAGGCCAGCCGGGAGACATAGTCTTCCCAACATGTCCTAGGTCTTCCCCGTGGCCTCCTACCAGTCGGACGTGCCCTAAACACCTTCCTCGGAAGGCGTCCGGGTGGCATCCTGACCAGATGCCCGAACCACCTCATCTGGCTCCTCTCCATGTGGAGGAGCAGGGGCTTTACTTTGAGCTCCTCCCGGATGACAGAGCATCTCACCCAAACCACCGGCGTGGGACGGCGTGGCGCGGTGGGAGAGTGGCCGTGCGCAACCCGAGGGTCCCTGGTTCAATCCCCAGCTAGTACCAACCTCGTCACGTCCGTTGTGTCCTGAGCAAGACACTTCACCCTTGCTCCTGATGGGTCCTGGTTAGCGCCTTGCATGGCAGCTCCCTCCATTTGTGTGAATGTGTGTGTGAATGGGTAAATGTGGAAGTAGTGTCAAAGCGCTTTGAGTACCTTGAAGGTAGAAAAGCGCTATACAAGTACAACCCATTTATCATTATTATCACCCTATCTCTAAGGGAGAGCCCCGCCACCCGGCGGAGGAAGCTAATTTCCGCCGCTTGTACCCGTGATCTTGTCCTTTCATTCTTAACCCAAAGCTCATGACCATAGGTGAGGATGGGTACATAGATCGACCGGTTAATTGAGAGCTTTGCCTTCCGGCTCAGATCCTTTTTCACCCGATGAACTCGTACATGGTAATTTATAATAAGATCCGCAATTTTAACTCTGCTTGCAGGGCAGAATTGTCACAATGTTCGAGAATGAGGCTCATGGTAAACTGCACTCAGTGGTGTAGTGGTTAGAGTGACCGCCCTGAGATCTGTAGGTCGTGAGTTCAAAACCCCGTCCATCCATCTTCAACCACTTATCCGGAATCAGGTCGCGGGGTCATCAGCTCCAGCAGAGACCCCCAGACTTCCCTCTCCAGAGCAACATAAGTTACTTCCTCCTGGGGAATCCTGAAGCGTTCCCAGGCCAGAGAGGAGATGTAAACCCCCCATCTGGTCCTTTAAGGGAGATGCCAGCCACCCTTCTGAGGAAACTCATTTTGGCCGCTTGTATCTGCGATCTTATTCTTTCGGTCATGACCCACACTTCATGACTATAGGTGAGAGTAGGAATGTAAATAGCTCGTAGACCGAGAGCTTTACCTTCAGGTTCAGCTCTCGTTTCGACACCACAGTGCGGCAGGGAGACTGCAATACTGCTCCAGCTGCTCCAATTCTCCGGCTGATTTCCTTCTCCATCTTTCCCTCACTCGTGAACAAGACCCCGAGATACCTAAACTCCTCCTGGGACAGAGTCTCGTTCTCTACCTGGACTGTACAAACCATCGGTTTCCTGCTGGGAACCATGGCCTCAGATTTGGAGATGCTGATCCTGATCCAGAGTTCAAACCCCAGCCAAGTCATACCAAAGACTATAAAAATAGGACCCGTTACCTCTCTGCTTGGCACTCTGCATCAAGGGTTGGAAGTGGGGGTTAAATCACCAAAAGTCGGGCCCCGGGGTGGACCGTTGGGGACATCTCTGTAATGCTGACCCGTCTCCGCTCGGGATGGTCTCCTGCTGGCCCCACCATGGACTGGACTTTCACTATTATGTTAGATCCAGAATGGACTGTACTTTCATAATATTGTTAGACTCACTCAACGCCCATTGCATCCGGTTTTCCCCCAGAGGGCATGGGCCACCCACATCTGCGGTCCTCCCCAAGGTTTCTCATAGTCATTCATGATAAATTCCCACTGGGTTAAGAGTTTTTCCTTGCCCTTTTGTGGGCTCTGAACCGAGGATGTCGTTGTGGATTGTGCAGCCTTTTGAGACATTTGTGATTTAAGGTTTTATAAATAAACATTGATTGATTTAAAAATTATACCCGCTGCTGCTCACTGCTCCCCTCACCTCCTTGAGGGTGAACAAGGGGATGGGTCGAATTCAGAGAATAATTTCGCCACACCTAGTGTGTGTGTGACATTCATTGCTACTTTAACTTTAATCAGTATTAAAAACTGGTTTCACACCCCAACTAGTTTACCGACATTCTATGAATCTGAACAGGCACCACTGAATGTAGCTATTTGTAAAAAAAAATGGTTTTAATCACAGGAACACAAAACCTACCGTCGAGCATGGTGGTGGTAGTATAGTGCTCTGGGCCTGTTTTGCTGCCAATGGAACTGGTACTTTACAGAGAGTAAATAGGACAATGCAAAAGGAGGATTACCTCCAAATTCTACCAAAAATTATATCAAAATCAAACTACAGTATGTTATTTGTGTACTGTGGAGAGACGGAGCCAACGCTGTCCTGCCCAAGATGGCGGCAAGGAGGCGGAGGATGCGGTGGAGCGGAGGATGCGGTGGAGCGGAGAGGCGGGGCTTGCTGGTAGCAATGCCTCCACAATCTAAATCAGGTGCGTGGCACACACACCTGCGCCCAGTTAACTCATCTCCTCCTGCTATATAAAAGGGGAGAAGGAGGAGAGATCAGGGAAGGAGTTGGAGTGTCCGGCGGCTGAAAAGCGACCGGCGAACGAGCAGTGGAGGAAGGAGCTGAAAAGCGATCCAAACTGCAGCCAAGCTTTATTGCAAAATAAAGAAGTCAAACCTGCTAAAGAGATGTCCTTCCTTGGTGGTCTGCTGAATCCGAGCGACGACAGTAAGAGACTGTCACATGTAGTTTGATCATTTTCCTCGACTGATGTACTAACATTATGTGGTTTATGTTGTACTTATGTAGCATCATCTACAAAGATACAAATAATTTCTATTGCGACATCCAGTGGACACATTTGGAACAGCTTTCATTAAAAAATTTCAGTTTAATTTTTACACTTGGCAAACTAATCCCGCAGGCTGGATAAAACCTGTTCGTGAGCCTGATCCGGCCCTCGGCCCCTACGTTTGAGACCCCTGTTCTATATAGACTTGGACTCTCATAACGATCATGAACAATAGGCTAAATTCCCCGAAAAATAGTCCAATTTCCCTTTAAACCTGAAAAACCAATTTTTATGGACCATAAATTGACCCACAGAATATTTCTGATGATTGATACTGTTAACATTATTTTGAGATCAAGTAAAGCACTATTGTCAGACAATAAATAAAAGTAATGCAAGTACACTCTTCCAATGAATTTATATGTTTCATTGGTAGTTTTTCTCAATTTAGTAAAAAAAACATCTACACATCCTATATAGGCCCTGCGATGAGGTGGCGACTTGTCCAGGGTGTACCCTGCCTTCCGCCCGATTGTAGCTGAGATAGGCGCCAGCGACCCCAAAAGGGAATAAGCGTTAGAAAATGGATGGATGGACATCCTATATAAACAAACAAAAACAAAATGGACTTAAGTTTTCTATTCACAAAAATCGTTACTGAATGAAAATCCTGCCAAAGATTGATAAAGGTAGACCCAGGCTCCGTTGAGGGAAAAAAGAATGGAATGAAAAAAATGCCTAGTGCAGGGGTCGGGAACCTTTTTGGCTGAGAGAGCCATGAAAGCCAAATATTTCAAAATGTATTTCCGTGAGAGCCATATTGTCTTTTTTAACACTGAATACAAGTAAATGTGTGCATTTTTAAGTAAGACCAACATTGTTAGAGTATAATAAGTCTCTTATTCTTTATAATAACATTGTTATTCTGAAGGTAACCAATAATAAATAAAATGTCATGTCTGTTGATCATGTTTTTGTTTGGCCATGTGCTGTTCGTCCTTTGGAGTCTTTAAGTTCCTGTTTTTTTCCACTCCCTTATCTGGTTTCCTTGGTTACTCATTTTGTCCACCTGTCTCTGGTGGACAAAATACCCGCTCACCTGCTTCCCGAGCACTAATCAGAGGCAGTATTTAAGCTCGTCTTTGCCAGTCAGTCGCCCTGTGCTGACTTGTTTCATGCCTTGCCATAGTTTCGTGCTTCATGCCATGCCAAGTAAGTTTTGTTTGATTTATGCTCTTAGTCTGTTTATGCGTTAGCTTTGTTCCTTAGCCCAAGTTGTGCCTCCACTGTGAGCGATTTTTGTTTGTATATTTTTTTAGTTAAGATGAAATCATGTTTTTACCTAAATGCCATGTTCCGAGTAGTCTGTCTGCCTTCCTGGGAGAACGACCCGCAGCAAGCTGCAACCCCCACCATCGTGACATAAAATACTTCTTACCATTAATGCAACTTCTTGAACAGGTGCGGTAGAAAACGGATGGATGGCTTTAAATGCATGAGAATGTTTTATATTTTGTACGTTATTTTTAGCACTGTGATTACCAGCGAAATTATTCATAATTATCGCGTTAAGCAATGTCAGCTAAGATTTATCTGAGAGCCTGATGCGGTCATCAAAAGAGTCACATCTGGCTCTAGAGCCATAGGTTCCCTACCCCTGGCCTAGTGCAAGGTCACACTGCAAAAATGAAAGTGAACACTCTGTGGCACACAGGAAACATTGAACCAGGTGATACCGGTTCATAAAACTTCATGATTGGCAATCAGGGACAGGGGAGCCTCTTAATTGCCGACCAGGATCAGGTGAGGGGAATAGTGTTTAGAAGCAGGGGTAAAGTCCCTGCGGAACGAACCACAAAACAGGAAGTAGAACAAAAGTAAGAGCACGAGACAGGAAGAAACCCTGTACAAAGAAAAAACAACCACAAAACCGCCACGCAGGCCTTGACAACTTAGCCAACAATGATGATGAAAATAGCTTCAAAAGTATTGGCAATTAAAACATTATTATGTATTAAACATACTGGAGTGCAGTTGGGAAAACTGGGTCAGATGTGGCTTACTGGTTCTTCAGTGCTGTGATGAGGTGGCGACTTGTCCAGGGTGTACGGCGCCTTCCACCCGAATGCAGCTGAGATAGGCTCCAGCACCCCCTGTGACCCCAAAAAGGGACAAACGGTAGAAAATGGATGGATGGATGGTTCTTCGGTGTTGATGGGTTCATCTTGCTCATTGGTTTTAAAGTAAGTTCAAGTACCAATGATTGTCACACACACACTCGGTGTGTGTGTTCAACCCCTGGGAGGTGAGGGCAGCAGTGGGCAGCAGCGGTGGGCTGCGCCCAGGAAAAACGTTTGGTGATTTAACCCCCAATTCCAACCCTTTGTTCTGTTGAACGACTGAAGCTCTACTTAAAACAAGAATGGGAAAGAATTCCACTTTCAAAGCTTCAACAATTAGTTTCCTCAGTTCCCAAACGTTTATTGAGTGTTGTTAAAAGAAAAGGTGATGTAACACAGTGGTGAACATGCCCTTTCCCAACTACTTCGGCACGTGTTGCAGCCATGAAATTCTAAGTTAATTATTATTTGCAAAAAAAAAAAAAAAATTATGACTTTGAACATCAAATATCTTGTCTTTGTAGTGCATTCAATTGAATATGGGTTGAAAATGATTGTATTCTGTTTATATTTACATCTAACACAATTTCCATAAGAGTTGGGAAATTGTGTTAGATGTAAATATAAATGGAATTTTCAACCCATATTCAGTTGAATATGCTACAAAGACAACATATTTGATGTTCAAACCGATAAACTTTGTTTTATTTTGCTAATAATCATTAACTTTAGAATTTGAAGCCAGCAACACGTGACAAAGAAGTTGGGAAAAGTGGCAATAAATACTGATAAAGTTGAGGAATGCTCATCAAACACTTATTTGGAACATCCCACAGATGTGCAGACTAATTGGGAACAGGTGGGTGCCATGATTGGGTATAAAAGCAGCTTCCATTAAATGCTAAGTCATTCACAAACAAGGAAGGGGCGAGGTTCACCAATTTGTAAGCAAATTGTTGAACAGTTTTAGAACAACATTTCTCAACGAGCTATTGCAAGGAAATTAGGGATTTTACCATCTATGGAACGTAAAATCATCAAAAGGTTCAGAAAATCTGGAGAAATCACTGCACGTAAGCGATGATATTACAGACCGTTGATCCCTTAAGGTGGTACTGCATCAAAAACTGACATCAGTGTGTAAAGGATATCACCACATGGGCTCAGGAACACTGTCAGTAACTACGGTTGGTTGCTACATCGGTAAGTGCAAGCAACCAACAAAGCAAAAACCCATTTATCAACAACAACAAGGAAATCGCCGGCTTCGCTGGGCCCGAGCTCATCTACGATAGACTTATGCAAAGTGGAAAAGTGTTCTGTGGTCTGACGAGTCCACATTTCAAATTATATTAGGAAAGTGTGGACGTGGTGTCCTCTGGAACAAAGAGGAAAATAACCATCCGGATTGTTATCGGCGCAAAGTTCAAAATCCAGCATCTGTGATGGTATGGGGGTGTGGCGCAGTGGGAGAGTGGCCGTGCGCAACCCGAGGGTCCCTGGTTCAAATCCCACCTAGTACCAACCTCGTCACGTCCGTTGTGTCCTGAGCAAGACACTTCACCCTTGCTCCTGATGGGTGCTGGTTGGCGCCTTGCATGGCAGCTCCCTCCATCAGTGTGTGAATGTGTGTGTGAATGGGTAAATGTGGAAGTAGTGACAAAGCGCTTTGAGTACCTTGAAGGTAGAAAAGCGCTATACAAGGACAACCCATTTATCATTTATTAGTGCCCAAGGCATGGGTAACTTACACGTCTGTGAAGGCACGATTAATGCTGAATGGTCCATACAGGTTTTGGAGCAACATATGTTGTCATCCAAGCAATGTTATCATGGACGCCCCTGCTTATTTCAGCAAGACAATGCCTATCCACGTGTTGCAACAGCGTGGTTTCGTAATTAAAGAGTGCGGGTACTTTCCCGGCCTGCCTCCAGTCCAGACCTGTCTCCCATTGAAAATGTGTGGCGCTTTATTAAGCGTAAAATACGACAGCGGAGACTGTTGAACGACTGAAGCTCTACATAAAACAAGAATGGAAAAGAATTCCACTTTCAAAGCTTCAACTTGTAGTTTCCTCAGTTCCCAAACGTTTATTGAGTGTTGTTAAAAGAAAAGGTGATGTAACACAGTGGTGAACATGCCCTTTCCCAACTACTTTGGCACATGTTGCAGCCATGAAATTCTAAGTTAATTATTATTTGCAAAAAAAATAAATAAAGTTTATGAGTTGAACATCAAATATCTTGTCTTTATAGTGCATTCAACTGAATATCAGTTGAAAAGGAATTGCAAATCATTGTATTCCGTTTATTATTACATCTAACACAATTTCCCAACTCATATGGAAACGGGGTTTGAATATATATATTTATATATATTTTTTCTCTAAATGTGGCCCCCAGAGTCAAAATATTTGCCCAGGCCTGCGTTACAATCACCAGTGACTCGGACTATAGTTTGTCCTGAACTGTGCTTTTTGACTACAATGTTCTGGTGTGTTTACTCGACTTCTATCACGCCACGATCAGAATGCGTCGTTGCCGTGACTCTGTTTCAAGACGTCTCCTCGGCTGGAAAGCGCCATCCTCCGCCACATCCTGGTGATCCGTCACTCAGGCGCAGACGCACAAAGCTTGAAGATTTCCTCTTCAGAAGCTGCATGTGCGTGCGCATGTGTTTGAGCCGGAGAAGAGGGTTGCGGCAATATGAAGTGGAGGGCCTTTTATCAGCCTCTGAGATGGAAGTCTTTGAGGGTTTCCTCAGAAGCTCGGCATTGTTCTATTTCCATCCCTCATTCCACTCCTGTCACCTGCAAAAATCACAGAAGGCCTTCCATACCCACCTTTATGTGTAACTCTCCTCGCCGCTCATATCCCAAGTCTTTCCCTCATGTTCCTTAACCCGCTTAGGGTTTTTTTTTTTTAAATACTTCACAACTTAACAATCTTCTGCGTCTGCACACAAAGCAGAATTGGTGCATAAAACTGGAAAGCTGAGGTTGTGAACTTAAGAATTGTAGCAATCGGATTAACTTAACTGGCTCCCTATTGGATCCCGGACCCAATTTAACATTAACCTGCTAACTCACCAATGCATCTACGCCAACTAGGGGTGTAACGGTACGTGTATTTGTATTGAACCGTTTCGTTACAGGGTTTTCGGTTGGGTGCGGAGGTGTACCGAACGAGTTTCCACATGGACATATTAGGTAGCGCACCGCACGTTGTGTAAACAATGCAGAGCAAGGCACAACACACTGCAGGCTAGCAGCGATCGGGTTAGGACAACATGCAAAAGCCAGAGCTGGAAGACCCTCACGCCTCGTTAACATCTCCCGTTTGGGAACACTTCGGCTTTGCGGTGCGATACAACGATGGAGGACGGAAGTTTGCTGACATTGTTCAGCAGCAGTAGGGTATGCGTCTGCCAACACGTCAAACATGCTAACCCCTAACTACCGCATTCAAGCAGCCTCTCCTCGGCGTGTCAGGCAGGGCTGAAGCAATAACAAATGTTTTTATAGCAGCAGATTTAAGACCAAAACTAGATTTTGACCCACTTCTATGGTGGAAGAACAATGAGCCCATAAATCCTATTACTGCCAAGTTAGCCAGGCTAACTTGGCAGTAAGCGCAACAACTTGAGGCAGTTTAATTTTGAATAACCAGAGGTGGGTAGAGTAGCCAGAAATTGTACTCAAATAAGAGTACTGTTACTTTAGAGATTTTTTACTCAAGTAAAAGTAAGGAGTAGTCACTCAAATAATTACTTGAGTAAAAGTAAAAAGTATGTTGTGAAAAAACTACTCAAGTACTGAGTAACTGATGAGTAACCTGATTATGGCAACAAATAATGCACAAAAACATAAAAAAAGCAATGAGCAAATTCAGAGCCAGTAATATCTCTTAAGCAACTAAAACAATAATATATATTAAATAATAGTACATTAAAATAAAATAAAAATAAGGCACATTGGGCCACAATCACTTAACAGCACTATAGGCTCAGTAGGCACTGATTGATTGATTGAAACTTGTATTAGTAGATTTCACAGTACAGTACATATTCCGTACAATTGACCACTAAATGGTAACACCCCAATAAGTTTTTCAACGTTTATCAATTACTTAATAAATGACCAAGTCGAGGTGATCTACCTCATATATACATAAACATACACACACATATCATATATACACACACATATCATATATATATATATATATATATATATATATATACATTTATATATACAGTATATAATCTAAATTTATTTATTTTGCCGTTTTTGTTGACATGTTAAAGTGTTTTAATGAATATACATGCATGTTTAACATATAGATTCCTATCTTTCATGAAGACAAGAATATAAGTTGGTGTATTACCTGATTTTGATGACTTGCATTGATTGGAATCAGACAGTATTGCAGATAACGTCCAAGTTTTCAAATGGAGGAGAAAAAAAGTTCCTCCTTTCTGTCTAATACCACATGAAAGTCGTTGGTTTTTGGCATCTTATTTGTCCAGCTTCCATATTCGTTTTTATACACTTTAAAAAAATACATTGGCGGCAAACTCTGTAGTTTGCTAGCTTGTTTGCGTTGGCTTTCGGACTCTTATTTTGTTAGCGCAGGCGCGATGGAGCGGCACTTTTATTGTGAAGACAAGAACTGTGCTATCAGTCTTTAGGCTTTTGAAGGGAAGTACGGTTGAAATAAATAGTGTCTTTTTTCCTTTACAATTTTGATTGATTGATTGAAACTTTTATTAGTAGATGGCACAGTACAGTACATATTCCGTACAATTGACCACTAAATGGTAACACCCCAATAAGTTTTTCAACTTGTTTAAGTCGGGTCATGTGACCGCCTGGCTCTGTTTGATTGGTCCAACGTCACCAGTGACTGCATGTGATTGGTGAAACGCAGGCATGCGCAAATCCTACTTTGAAGCTCTGTCATAAACCAAAACAAACATTAATAGATCGATAAACAAAAGTAGTGAGTAGCGAGCCGAATGTAGATAAATGGAGCGGAGTAAAAGTAGCGTTTCTTCTCTATAAATATACTCAAGTAAAAGTAAAAGTATAAAAACTACTCGTAGAAGTACAATTTATCCCAAAAGTTACTCAAGTAAATGTGACGGAGTAAATGTAGCGCGTTACTACCCACCTCTGTGAATAACGTAGAATAAACAAGTTGAAAAACTTATTGGGGTGTTACCATTTAGTGGTCAATTGTACGGAATATAAACTGTACTGTGCAATCTACTAATAAAAGTCTCAATCAATCAATCAATCAAAAAAGCACTTTATATGTAGAAACGTTTTGTTAAGAAACCATTCTGAACCATAACTTATTTAGTTTTTATTTTATATATGTTGACAATATTAACCATGGCAATGGACCCTGTGTGTAAACTGTATGTGTGTTATGCTATTGTTTACAAATTTGGTAAATAAATAACCAAAAAATTTATATTTTGTTGATTTCTTATTGTACTGAAAATGAACCGTGACCTCTAAACCAAGGTACGTACCGAACTAAAATGTTTGTGTACCGTTAGACTCCTAGCTCAAACCTGTCAGGATAAAGTTACAATCTATGGACCACCGGGCTTTCTGCCCGAACGCTCCCGTACTCTGGAACGCTCTCCCCGACCTTCTTAGAGCACCACAGTCGGTCGACGGTTTTAAGAAGGGACTAAAAACCTACCTTTTTAGCACAGCTTTTATTTAATTTCTCTGCCTTATTCACTGCAAAAACTGAAATCTAAGTAAGATTACCGTATTTTTCGGATTATAAATCGCAGGTTTTTTCACAGTTTGGCCGGGGGTGCGACATACAGTATAATCCGCAGTGATTTATGTGGGAAATTATTAACATATTACCGTAAAATATCAAATAATATTATTCATCTCATTCGCGGAAGAGACGAAGAAAATGTCAGCAATCGTCACACACACGTCAACCAATAAGAATTTGGCGGGGGAGGGTCATGGCAAAAGTGCATTGTGGGTCATGGAATGCTAACTGCTATATGCTATATGCTACTGCCATAGCTATTAAAATGGATCATTTCAACATTGGCGGTAACTTATAAAAAAAGAGAAGGGCTGAACAAAAAATGTCACTGAATCATGTACTGCAGATTACAAGCTGGACATAGTGAAATATGCAGCAGAAAACAAGAGGAAGCGGCGCATACCTTTGGAGTTGGCAGAGTTGTTTAGAAGCGACATCGAGGAAGAAGATTTCATGGGATTTATCGATTAGGAGTGACAGATTGTTTGGTAAACGTGTAGCATGTTTTATATCAGGGGTCACCAACGCGGTGCCACGGCGGGCACCAGGTAGCCCGCGAGGACCAGATGAGTCGCCCGCTGGCCTGTTCTAAAAATAGCTCAAATAGCAGCACTTACCAGTGAGCTGCCTCTATTTTTTAAATTGTATTTATTTACTAGCAATCTGGTCTCGCTTTGCTTGACATTTTTAATTCTAAGAGAGACAAAACTCAAATAGAATTTGAAAATCCCAGAAAATATTTTAAAGACTTGGTCTACACTTGTTTGAATAAATTCATTTTTTTTTTTTTACTTTGCTTCTTATACATTTCAGAAAGACAATTTTAGAGAAAAAAATACAACCTTAAAAATGATTTTAGTATTTTTAAACACATATACCTTTTTACCTTTCAAATTCCTTCCTCTTCTTTGCTGACAATTTAAATCAATGTTCAAGTAAATTCATTGTTTTTATTGTAAAGAACAATAAATACATTTTAATTGAATTCTTCATTTTAGCTTCTGTTT
Organism: Nerophis ophidion; assembly: GCF_033978795.1. Lineage (NCBI taxonomy): Eukaryota > Metazoa > Chordata > Actinopteri > Syngnathiformes > Syngnathidae > Nerophis > Nerophis ophidion. Next base: position 17,987,416 of record NC_084630.1, on the reverse strand, counting down.
TTTTGACAAAGAATATTTGTGAAATATTTCTTCAAACTTCTTATGATTAAAATTCAAAATAATTATTCTGGCAAATCTAGAAAATGTGTAGAATCAAATTTAAACCTTATTTGAAAGTCTTTTAAATTTCTTTTAAAATTTTTGTTCTGGAAAATCTAGAAGAAATAATGATTTGTCTTTGTTAGAAATATAGCTTGGTCCAATTTGTAATATATTTTAACAAAGTGCAGATTGGATTTTAACCTACTTAAAACATGTCATTAAAATTCTAAAATTAAAAATTCTTCTGCGGCCCGGTACCAATCGAGCCACGGCCCGGTACCGGTCCGCGGCCCGGTGGTTGGGGACCACTGATGTACGCCATAATTCTAACCTCTTCTAACCTCCGAGGACAAAGCTATGAATAATAGGAGACCAGGCTTTCTGCACTGCCGCTCCCAGTCTGACAACCTGCGGGCACCACAGACTTTGGATGTTTTAAAAAAGGCTTAAAAACCCTTAATTTTTAAAAAACCTTTTTTTAGATACATGCATACTAGTTCTGGATATTAGGCTGTTCTAGTTTTTATTTGCATGTATTTATTATTATCTTTTTTTATTCATTTATATATTTTTTGAATACACTGTAGCACTTTGAGGTTGTTTACTCAATGTGAGGTGCTTTTTACAAATAAAATCTAGTATTAGTTTTTATTACTATTATTATTATTCTGGTTGTGCTTACCGACCTCAAAGCCATTTTATTTGGTAAAAATATATGGTGTAATTGTAAGTGTGACCAGTAGATGGCAGTCACACATAAGCAATTTGTAGACTGCAAAAAGACATCAGTAGACAACACTAAAACTTTAAATGTTCCATTGAGAATATAGAACATTACACACGGCTCTCAAAAATCTGTCAAAATGTTTTTAGCACGACTTCGGTAAGTCGCAACGCTTGATGGATTGACGGCATATTAAACATACGAGTATTATTATGGTGTGTGTATAAGGACTGCTAATGGCACTTATTAGCAGACATATTATCTGGCGTTTTGTTTTGCAGTATTATGTAAAACCAACTTTTCTTACCTTCTGGTAAGAAAAGTCTGTATTTGATCTGTATTTGGGATCTGCATAAGCCCTAAAAATGTGCGCGTGTCCGCAATTGTAGTCTGTGCCAACACGTCTACTTTTTCTCTACCTTCTTATGTGGAATTCATTCTCCACTGTTGCCACTTCTAATATAAAGTAGTGTAAAGTTCTTACTTATATCTGTCAGTAAACTCGCCATGAAAGCACTAAAACATACCGGTGTAGTGAGTTTACATTATTCACCCAAGGAACTTTAGTTATTAGAGAGTTCCGATCAGACGTTTTTTTCACAGGACACATTTCCGCCGTTGTTGAAGTCTGAATGTCATTAAAACAGTCAGCTCCATCTTTTAGATTAGATTAGATTAGATTAGATTAGATTAGATTAGATTAGATTACATTAGATTAGATTGTACTTTATTTATTCCTTCAGGAAAGTTCCTTCAGGAAAATCAAATTTTTTAGCACAATCCCATTCAAGATTAGACAAACGTTACAGGGAGACAGAACATGATTGCTGACGGGTCTGCGGGCTTCCAGCGCCCCTTACAAAAAAGGTGAGATACAGGTAAACAAGTGGGGGGGAATGGGAGAAAAAAAATAGAAGATTAAAATAAAATGAAATAAAATAAAAATAAATCGGTCTTAGCCTGGGCCCAGGAGAGGGGTTCCAGACTGAGGCCAAGGGAAAAAAAACAACAACAACAAATAGCCCTAGTAAACATCCCTCTTACATGTGTGTAAGAGGGAAACATCAAACATCAAAGAAGACAAAGGACATTACAGACATAAAGCAGCGGATACAGCCAGCCACTTCTACATACAGCTATGAATAAAAATTAAAAGAAACGTATACTGTGGTGGCCTCTGCGGTGTTCCACGCCATCGTCCGCTGGGGTGGAGGGAGCATGGCCAGAGACAGGAGCAGACCCAACAAAGCAACCAAGAGAGCCGACTCCACTCTCGGCCGCCAGCCAACTTTCGGCCAGTGTCCAGTCCGCATGGATGAGCGAGGATACGTCCAAGGATACTGAGGAGATGCCGTTGACATTTTGACACTTTTTCCACTCCCGTCCTTGCACACTACACCGCTACAACAAAGATGACGGGGAGAAGATGCTGTCGAAGGTGCGCCACGTTAATTTACACCACCCACAAAAAAACAGAAAGTGGCTTGAAGACGATTTATAAAACATCATCTATGCAACATTTTGACCAAAGAACCACAATCACATCACAGAAAAAAATCATAATATGACCGCTTTAATGTGCCTTACAATCCGTTGCACCTTTTGTATGAAAAAAGACCTGACCAGACCCACTGATCGGCACTGTGCCCTTTAATCCGGTGCCCCCTATGGTCCGAAAAATCCGGCCGCTTACATCAAATCCATTGTTATTACTATTATTACTGTATAATGACATTAAAAGCAATACTCTAGGAAAAGTATTTGAAAAGACAGTGATTATTTTAGAAGTTCAGAAAATTACTTAAATAAAAGCCTTAGAGTACTTGGCATTTACTGTAGTTAAAGGGGAACATTATCACAATTTCAAAAGGGTTAAAAACAATAAAAATCAGTTCCCAGTGGCTTGTTGTATTTTTTGAAGTTTTTTTCAAAATTTTACCGGTCCCCGAATATCCCTAAAAAGAGCTTTGAAGTGCTTGATTTTCGCTATTTGCGATGAGACTATCCATTTCCCTGTGACGTCATACAGTGCTGCCAATGTAAACAAACAACGGCGAATACCACAGCAAGATATAGCGACATTAGCTCGGATTCAAACTCGGATTTCAGCGGCTTAAGCGATTTAACAGATTACGCATGTATTGAAACAGATGTTTGGAGTATGAAAGTATTGAAGAAGAAACTGATGCTATTGAGCGAATAGGTATTGACGCTATTCATAGCCATAGCATGGCCGAATAGCTGCGTTAGCATCGCCGGTAAAACGTGCAGACCAAACGATCAGGACTTTCGCATCTCGTGACACTTTGAGCAACTTAAATCCTTCGATTGCGTTAAATGTGGGTGGAAGGAAACGTAATATCGTTGCAAATGCATCTGCAGGTTATCCATACATCTCTGTGCCATGTCTGCTTTAACACCGCCGGTAAATAGCATGTTAGCATCGATTAGCGTAGCATGTTAGCATCGATTAGCTGGCAGTCAACATCAACAAAACTCACCTTTGTGATTTCGTTGACTTTATAGTTGCAAATGCATCTGCAGGTTATCCATACATCTCTGTGCCATGTCTGCCTTAGCACCGCCGGTAAATAGCATGTTAAAATCGATTAGCATAGCATGTTAGCATTGATTAGCTGGCAGTCACGCCGCAACCAAATATGTCTGACTAGCACATAAGTCAACATCAACAAAACTCACCTTTGTGATTTCGTTGAATTTATCGTTGCAAATGCATCTGCAGGTTATCCATACATCTCTGTGCCATGTCTGTCATTGCCGGTAAAATGTGCAGACACTCTGGTACATTCAATGGGGGTCTGGCGGCAGACACTTTCGCATCTTCGGGCCAGTGGTGCAACTTGAATCCCTCCCTGTTAGTGTTGTTACACCCTCCGACAACACACCGACGAGGCATGATGTCTCCAAAGTTCCAAAAAATAGTCAAAAAAACGGAAAATAACAGAGCTGAGGCCCGGTGTTTGTAATGTGTTGAAAATGAAAATGGCGGCTGTATTACCTCAGAGACGTCACGTTCTGACGTCATCGCAAAAAGAGCGATAAACAGAAAGGCGTTTAATTCGCCAAAATTCACCCATTTAGAGTTCGGAAATCGGTTAAAAAAATAGATGGTCTTTTTTCTGCACCATCAAAGTATATATTGACGCTTACATAGGTCTGGTGATAATCTTCCCCTTTAGGGACCTAAAATAAAAATATTTTTAGCAGATAGATAATCGAACTACTTCAATTTTAACATAATTAATGGTACATGTCAAGACGTGTATAATCCTGAATTTTACTCATTTTAGTTAGAGATAGTCACATAAAAGGGATACATATTTAAATAAGTTTTTAGTTGTTGGTTAGTTGGGTTTTGTCGATTTTACCATTCTCTCTTTGGCTATGGGAGGACAACTTCAACCATGAGGTTTAGATGTAGAGTCATCATTCCTTCAGCCTTGTACATATGATTGGAATTAACAAAACAAGCTGGAACCAGTACAAAAACAAGCACCACAATTGGACAGATGGGAGCCGTGCAGCCTGGAGGCCTGAAATGTCAACATGACTTTAGATGCAGTTGCATGTGTGTGTGTGTGTGTGTTTCCTTAAAGGGTAACTGCACCCTTTTGGGGAATTTTTCCTATCATCACAATCATTATGAAAGACATGATGATGGATGTTTTTTTTTTTAATATGTTCTAAATATTAAGTAAATATGATCAAAAGTGTGCTTATAAATGCAGCTATAGGAACCGTTCAATAATTCTTCCTATAGAGCCCCTAAAAAAAAATTCAAACACCTCGATTATGTAAGTATATATGAAATGTAGTGACGGCACGTTGATAATAACATTTATTTACGTATTTTGATCCTTGAAAGCATATGCAGTGCATTGTTTTGAAATATGTGTGAGGAACTCGCATGACTGCCGTTTTGTTACCCCAAGATGCAAGAACCAGGGGAGCGAAGAGATGGTAAAATGAATTCTTAATCTCAAATGAAGCAGTCTTGCAAAACAAAGGTTCCAAAAAGAGTGTGTTATCATCGAGCACTAAGGAGTTCTCGAGACAAGGCATAAATAGCATACATGTTGATCGGCAGCAGGTGTGTGCCAGATGCCAATCAACAGCAGGTGTGTGAACAAAAACAGTGCTCAACGAACAAGCAGGAAGTGGAAAACAAAATAAGAGCACTGATGGGAAGTGAATATAAAAACAAGGAAACAAACAGAAAAGAAGTGACCGATCGTCACAAAACGCATCACAATGTTTGCTTTATTTTCTTCTTCACTCATTATTGCTCACTGCTGTCAGAGTTATTTGTTGACGAACCCAAAGTTGCAGAGAAGGAGGCAGGCATGGAATGTGAAAACATGATTTAATTAAATACTAAGACAAAACCAAAACCAAAAGGGTACAAACACAAAGCGCGCACAAGGCGGATAATCAAACAAAAAGGAGCTAGCCTGGGAGCTAGAAAATAACGAACAGGAGCTTAGCGTGGAAGCTAGCGGGTAGCGAAAAGGTAAACAGAGGTCATACTTGTATAATGAAAAATAAAATGGAAGCAGGGAACTAAAAACAGTAAGCTACAAACATCAACTGAATATGGCTTACTGCTACGCTGCAAAGACAAGGTACGACACGACAGGAGCGGTAACAGATCACAAGAGCGACTAGACGTGACATCGACAAGACAATACAATGATCCAGCATCTGACACAAGACAAAGCAGGTACAAATAGGAGCAGGCTGATTGGCAACAGGTGTGGCCAGGTACCAATACACCGCAGCTGAGGAGGAACACAGCACTCAGGGAACAAGACAGGAAGCTGACAAAATAAGAGCACTAGACAGGAACTAAAGACAGGAGATACTAAACACAGAGGAAACAGACAAATGCAGTGGAAAAAAAACTAAAACAGACAAACTGTCAGGGGAAAGCCTGACAACTGCAGACTTGATGAGAGCCATCAAACGTGAAAAAAATATCACTTACTGTACTAAGTCTTCTGTCATTAGAATACAGACTACGAAGATGTTCTATATTCTCGTTAAGATGAAGAATGTTTCATATTTTTTATTTATAAAATAATAAATATAAAATACCATATTTAAATATAAATACACAAAATTTAAAATAATAATTTTCCTGAGGGAACTCTCCTGAAGGAATCAATAAAGTACTATCTATCTATGTAATCCTTGCAAAGAACCAGGGCTGGGTGGTGGGGTAGGACAAGCACTTTTTGTGTCTTTCTTGACAGTTCCAGGTCCTAAATGGCTGTCAAAGTGTACCCACTTGTTGGATTACATCCTCAGTCCTCTACATTCCAGGTGAGATGCATGAGTTATGATCTAGAATAAACCTAGAGGTAGCAAGGAAGCGAGGAAGCAGCAGACCACTCGACGATGTAAACATACAAGCTTGTGATCACGTTGCTGCTATAGTTTTTCTTCATTAGCGCTTATAATAACAATATCACTAATACTTGGTTGATATTAAAATGAAGTATTGAAATGGACTGTTGGTTCTTTTTGAATGGTTAATTATGGGATTTTGAGGGTGCATGGGAGTTTGCCCAACCAGTCTACATGTGCTTTGTGGACTTGGAGAAGGCATTCGACCGTGTCCCTCGGGAAGTCCTGTGGAGAGTGCTCAGAGAGTATGGGGTATCGTACTGTCTTCTTATGGCAGTCCGATCCCTGTACGATCAGTGTCAGAGCTTGGTCCGCATTGCTGGCAGTAAGTCGGACACGTTTCCGGTGAGGGTTGGACTCCGCCAAGGTTGCCTTTTGTCACCGATTCTGTTCATAACTTTATGGACAGAATTTCTCGGCGCAGTCAAGGCATTGAGGGGTTCCGGTTTGGTGGCCGCGGGATTAGGTCTCTGCTTTTTGCAGACGATGTGGTCCTGTTGGCTTCATCTGGCCGGGATATTCAGCTCTCACTGGATCGGTTCGCAGCCGAGTGTGAAGCGGCCGGAATGAGAATCAGCACCTCCAAATCCGAGTCCAAGGTTCTCTCCCGGAAAAGGGTGGAGTGCCATCTCCGGGTTGGGGAAGAGACCCTGCCCCAAGTGGAGGAGTTCAAGTACCTAGGAGTCTTGTTCACGAGTGGGGGAAGAGTGGATTGTAAGATCGACAGGCGGATCGGTGCGGCGTCTTCAGTAATGCGGACGTTGTACCGATCTGTGTGGTGAAGAAGGAGCTGAGCCGGAAGGCAAAGCTCTCAATTTACCGGTCGATCTACGTTCCCATCCTCACCTATGGTCATGAGCTTTGGGTCATGACCGAAAGGATAAGATCACGGGTACAAGCGGCCGAAATGAGTTTCCTCCGCCGTGTGGCGGGGCTCTCCCTTAGAGATAGGGTGAGAAGCTCTGCCATCCGAGAGGAACTCAAAGTAAAGCCGCTGCTCCTCCACATCGAGAGGAGCCAGATGAGGTGGTTCGGGCATCTGGTCAGGATGCCACCCGAACGCCTCCCGAGGGAGGTGTTTAGGGCACGTCCAACCGGTAGGAGGCCACGGGGAAGACCCAGGACACGTTGGGAAGACTACGTCTCCCGGCTGGCCTGGGAACGCCTCGGGATCCCCCGGGAAGAGCTGCACAAAGTGGCTGGGGAGAGGGAAGTCTGGGCTTCCCTGCTTTGGCTGCTGCCCCCGCGACCCGACCTCGGATTAGCGGAAGAAGATGGATGGATGGATGGATAATTATGGGATTTCATGGGCAAAATAGTGGAGCTCCCTTCGGCTTCGAAGGAGGCAGACTTTTATTCAATTGAATAGACTGCAAAGACACGATATTTAATATTGGAAGTGGTAAGTCTAGTTTTTTTTGCCAATTTTAGCTCACTTGGAATTTGATGCCTGCAACATGTTTCAATAAAAGCTGGCACTAGTGTCAAAAAATACTGAGAAAGTTGAGGAGTGCTCATCAAACACTTATTTGGAACATCCCACAGGTGAACAGGCTACTTGGGAACAGGTGGGTGCCATGATTGGGTATAGAAGCAGCTTCCAAGGAATGCTCAGTCATTCACAAACAAGGATGGGGCGAGGGTCACCACTTTGTGACCAAATTGTCCAACAGTTTAAGGATAACATTTCTCAATGAGCTACTGCAAGAAATTTAGGGATTTCACCATCTACTGTCTGTAATATCATCAAAAGGTTCAGAGTATCTGGAGAAATCACTGCATGTAAGCAATGATATCACGGACCTTCGATCCCTCAGGTGGTACTGCATCAAAGCGACATCAGTGTGTAAAGGATATCACCACATGAGCTCAGGAACACTGTCAGTACCTATAGTTGGTCGCTTCATCTGTAAGTGCAAGTTAAAACTCTACAATGCAAAGCGAAGGCCATTTATCAACAACACCCAGAAACTCGGCCGGCTCCGCTGGGCCCGAGCTCATCTAAGAATGACTAATGCAAAGGTAAAAAGTATGCTGTGGTCTGACGAGTCCACATTTCAAATTGTCCTCCGAACAAAGCATCCGGATTGTTATAGGCGCAATATTCAAAAGTCAGCATCTGTGATGGTATAGGGATGTATTAGTGCCCAAGTCCTGGGTAACTTACACATCTGTGAAAGCACCATTAATGCTGAAAGGTACATACCAATTTTGGAGCATCAAAGCAACGTTACCCTGCTTATTTCAGCAAGACAATGTCAAGCCATAGTAAAAGAGTGCGGGTAATAGAATACCCTGCCTGTAGTCCAGACCTGTCTCCAATTGAAAATATGTGGTGCATCATTAAGCCTTAAATACCACAATGGAGACCCCGGACTTTTGAACAATTTAAGCTGTACATCAAGCAATAATTGGAAGGAATTCCACCTGAAACTCTTCAAAAATTGGTCTCCTCAGTTCCCAATCGTTTACTGAGTGTTATTAAAAGGAAAGGCCATATAACACAGTGGTAAAAATGCCCCTGTGCCAACTTTTTTGCAATGTGTTGCTGCTATTGTATTACATTTTAAAGTTAATGATTACTTGCAAAAAAAAAAATGTTTCTCAGTTTGAACATTAAATATCTTGTCTTTGCAGTCTATTCAATGGAATATAAGTTGAAAAGGATTAGCAAATCATTGTATTCTGTTTTTATTTTTACTAATTACACAACTTGACTGGGTTGGGTTTTATACGTTTATGTAATATTTATTTTGAAAATCCCCCCCAAAATGTGCAGTTACCCTTTAGATCTTATAATTCAACCAAATGATTTAAAGTCAAATGAAGTTCAAGATAAATATGTGGATTTAAAGGCCTACTGAAATGAGATGTTCTTATTGAAACGGGGATAGCAGGTCCATTCTATGTGTCATACTTGATCATTTCGCGATATTGCCATATTTTTGCTGAAAGGATTTAGCAGAGAACATCCACGATAAAGTTTGCAACTTTCGGTGCTAAGAGAAAAGCCCTGCCTCTACCGGAAGTCGCAGACGATAACGTTGCATGTTTGATGGCTCCTCACATATTCACATTGTTTTTAATGGGAGCCTCCAACAAAAAGTGCTACTCGGACCGAGTAAACGACAATTTCCTCATTAATTTGAGCGAGGATGCAAGATTTGTGTTTGAGGATATTGATAGCGACGGACTAGAAAAAAAAAAATGATAAGAAAAAAATGAGTTTTTTTTAAAAAAAATTTTATTTTTTATAGGTTACTCCCTATATGTGTATATATACATATAAGTATCTGTATATATTTTATTTTATTTCTGTTCATTATTATTATCAATGTATTGTTTATTCTTTGCTAATTTAATTGATGTATGTGTAGATACTACCTTGTTTTTGTTTATCTCTGTTTCTTTTTCTTTTTTGGGGGGGGTGGGTGGCAAACAAAAATACTTTTGACATTTAGGACAGACAGCGGTTATGTGATGTATGTGAATATGATTTAGTAGATGGAAATGTCTGATGCTGGATGTCAATAAAAAAAAAGAAAAAAAAAAAAAAAGTTAAAAAAAAAACACGATTGCATTGGGACGGATTCCGATGTTTTTAGAGACATTTACTAGGATAATTCTGGGAAATCCCTTATCTTTCCATTGTGTTGCTAGTGTTTTAGTTAGTTAAATAGTACCTGATAGTCGGAGGTGTACGTCCACGGGTGTCAGACCTGGACATGGATTTGGTTTACTCCTTCAACGCAGAGGGATTACAGGACGAGCCAGGCGAGAATTCAGGTACATAATGTTTTAATTATACTCAAAATACAAAAAGGCAAAACAAAAAGCACGCTCGATGGCGGATAATAATCTATGCTAAAACGTAGAAAAAAAACAGCACAATGGCAATACAATCTACAAAACAAACAAAAGATATTATCAAAAACATAATTACAAACAAAAACTTACTGTGAAAAAAACGGTAGGCATAAACAGCAAAGTGCGTGGCAGAGGATCAAAGGCATGGAGCAATGAGCAGCAATGGTCGTAGAATACAATGAAAGTTAATGTTCCCAGAATGATGGACAGAAAGAAAATGACTTAAATACTGGCTGTGATAATCAGGAACAGGTGCAGGACTGGGGGCAGGGGCGTGACAAGGTGGGAACTAATGCGTTGACATGGTAACAAAAGCAAACCAGGAAGTGCAAAATGGAACAAGAGTCCAGAAAACAAAACATGATCAAACATAGAACCAGATTTACAGGCGTGACAACGGGTGTCTTGACGCCAATGTCTCAGGGGAGTCGACGGCAGCTTTATGGACGGCACAAGCTCAGCTTTTCTCCGGTAAGAAGCGACTTTTTACCACAATTTTCTGACCGCGCTCTTATCCATAGTAAGGCTTCACCTCATGGAATTTTAAACAAGGAATCACCGTGTGTTTGTGTGGCTAAAGGCTAAAGCTTCCCAACTCCATCTTTCTACTGTGACTTCTCCAATATTAATTAAACAAATTGCAAAAGATTCAGCAACACAGAAGTCCAGAATACTGTGTAATTATGCCGTTAAAGCAGACGACTTTTAGCTGTGTGTGTGTGCAGCGCTCATATTTGCTTAAAACCCGTGACTTCTTGCGTACACGTCATCATTACACGAGGTTTTCAAGACAAAATTCCCTGGAAATGTAAAATTGTAATTTAGTAAACTAAAAAGGCCGTATTGGCATGTTTTGCAATGTAAATATTTCATCATTGATATATAAACTATCAGACTGCGTGGTCGGTAGTAGTGGGTTTCAGTAGGCCTTTAAGGGTTTATTTGCCATATCATTCTAACTCAACGTACACACCAACACTCACCCTTGTCATCATCCGACAAGACAGGAGACTGAATGCATTCTGATAGATTATGGTTATTATGATGTTTGTATTGCAATATGATTTATGGTTGAGAAACAAAATACTGTGGTCTGGTGTTTGAAAATGACAATACAAACCTTCGACCTTTGCGTGCAAGGACAGAAGTGGAAGAAGTGTCAAAAGATGGAGCTAACTGTTTTAATGACATTCAGACTTTACTTCAGTCAATAACGGAGCAGCATCTCCTCATTTGCCAAAAATGTGTCCCGTGAAAAAACTTCCGAACGCAACTTTCTAATAACTAAAGTTCCTTGGGTGAATAATGTAAACTCACTACGTATGTTTTACCGCATTCATGGCGAGTTCACTGACATATATAAGTAAGAACTTTACACTACTTTATATTAGAAATGGCAGCAGCGGAGGATGAATGTCCCATAACAAGAAGATAAAGAAGAAAAATAAACTTATCGTCTACAGCAGGGGTAGGGAACCTATCGCTCTAGAGCCAGATGTGGCTCTTTTGATGACTGCATCTGGCTCACAGATAAATCTTAGCTGACATTGCTTAACGCGATAATTATGAATAATTTCGCTGGTAATCACAGTGATAAAAATAACGTGCAAAACATAAAACATTCTCATGCATTTATATCCATCCATCCGTTTTCTACCGCACCTGTTCAAGAAGTCGCATTAATGGTAAGAAGTATTTTATGTCACGATGGGGGGGGTTGCAGCTTGCTGCGGGGTCATTCTCCCAGGAAGGCAGACGGACTACTCGGGACATGGCATTTAGGTAAAAACATGATTTAATTTTAACTAAAAAAATATACAAACAAAAATCGCTCACAGCGGAGGCACAACTTGGGCTAAGGAACAAAGCTAACACATAAACAGACTAAGAACGTAAATCAAACAAAACTTACTTGGCATGGCATGAAGCACGAAACTATGGCAAGGCATGAAACAAGTCAGCACAGGGCGACTGACTGGCAAAGACAAGCTTAAATACTGCCTCTGATTGGTGATCGGGAAGGAGGTCAGCAGGCGTTTTGTCCACCAGAGATAGGTGGACAAAATGAGTAACCAAGGAAACCAGACAATGAAGTCGAAATAAAACAGGAACTTAAAGAGTCCAAAGGACAAACAGCACATGGCCAAACAAAAAAATTATCAACAGATATGTCATTTTATTTATTATTGGTTAGCTTCAGAATAACAGTGTTATTAAAAAGAATAAGAGACTTATTATACTCAAAAAATGTTGGTCTTACTTAAAAATGCACGCATTTAGTTGTATTCAGTGTTAAAAAATATGAAATGGCTCTCACGGAAATACATTTTGAAATATTTGGCTTTCATGGCTCTCTCAGCCAAAAAGGTTCCCGACCCCTGGTCTACAGCATGGGTGTCAAACTCTGGCCCGCGGGCCAAATTGCCCCGCCGTGTAATTTCATTTGGCCCTTGAGGCAATATCTAATTAACATTGGAGCTGGCCCGCCGGTATTATACAACTGTGGTGCCGCTGCAACACCGCATTCACCGCTAATACTCATACTTGCCAACCTTCCCGATTTTCTCGGGAGACTCCTGCAGTTCAGTGCCCCTCACGAAAATCACCCGGGACAACCATTCTTCAGAATTTCTCCCGATTTCCACCAAGACAACAATATTGGGGGCGGGCCTTAAGGGCATTGCCTTTAGCCTTCTCTAAAACTGTCGTCACGTCCGCTTTTCCTCCATACAAACAGCGTGCCGGTCCGGTCACATAATATTTACGGCTTTTACACACGCATAAGTGAATGCAAGTCATACTTGGTCTACAGCCATACAGGGCACACTGAGGATGGCCGTATAAACAACTTTAACACTGTTACAAATATGCGCCAAACTGTGAGCCCATACCAAACAAGAATGACAAACACATTTCGGGAGAACATCCGCACCGTAACATAACATAAACACAACAGAACATACACCCAAAACCTTGCAGCACTAACTCTTCTGGGGCACTACAATATACACCCACGTGTTTGGGTCTTATTAAAAGGTTAATTTGTTCAACCATGGCTCGCGGCTTTGTTCAGTTTTAAATGTTGGCCCACTCTGTATTTGAGTTTGACACCCCTGGTCTACGGTGTCGGCACGGACTACAGAGGGGGACATACATAATTTTTCAGGACTTATGCAGATCCCAAATACAGATCAGCAGGTACCAGAAGGTAAGACAAGCTACTTTTGCATAATATTGCGAAATAAAACGACGGATAATATGTCTTTCCTTGTACACACACCATAATCATACTCCTTTTTGGAAGCACCGTACAATCCATCAAGTCCTGCGGCTTCATAGCTCACCAAATTTGTACTAAAACATTTTGATAGATTTTAAAGCTCCGTGTTTAAGTTAAAGTTAAAAGTTAAAGTACCAATTATTGTCACACACATACGAGGTGTGGCAAAATTAGTCCCTGCATTTGACCCATCACCCTTGATCACACCCTGGGAGGTGAGAGGAGCAGTGAGCATCAGCAGTGGCCGCGCCCAGGAGTCATTATTCTATTCAAGGAACTAGACATCCCAAAGCCGACATCAACGTCCCCAAAACAATAGAGATTAGTTGGGAAGGCCTGAAGGTCGGTGACGCAGCTGCATTTTTGTGCAGATAGGAATAGCAATAAATGTATATGGTATGACATTGTAACATCAGACTGGAAAGGAAGGCAGTATAGCTGTTATTTTCTACGTCCCCCTCTGTATTCCGTGCCGACCCCGCAGTCAATAACTTGTTCTTTTTCTCTATTTTCTTGTTATGGGACATTCATCCGCCGCTATTGCCATTTTTAATATAAAGTAGTGTATAGTTCTTACTTACATCGTTCAGTAAACCCGCCATAAAAGCGCTAAAACATACCGGTGTAGTGAGTTGTATTATTCACCCAAGGAACTTTAGTTATTAGAGAGTTCCGGTTGGACGGTTTTTCAGGGGACACATTTCACACCTATCCTGTTTGTGATTTTCATGGACAAGATTTTCTAGGCAGAGTCGTGACCATGGCGGAGAGAGTATACGTCACAGAGGGCTAAATGTTGCGTCTCTGCTTTTTGCAAATGATAAGGTCCTGATGGCACCTTCGGTTCGTGACCTTCAGCGCTCACTGGATCGGTTCGCAGCCGAGTGTTCAGCGACTGGAATGAAGATCAGCATCGCCAAATCTGAGGCCATGGTTCTCAGCAGGAAACCGACGGTTTGTACAGTCTAGGTACAGAACTAGCCTATGTTCCAGGATGAGGAGTTTTTAGTATCGGAGTGTCTTGTTCACGAAAAAGAAATCAGCCGGAGAATCGGAGCAGCTGGGGCAGTATTGAAGTCTCTGTGCCGCACTGTTGCTGAGCTGGAGGGCAAAGCTCTCGGTCTACCAAGCTATCTACATTCCTACTCTCACCCATAGTCATGAAGTGTGGGTCATGACCAAAAGAATAAGATTGTGGATACAAGCGGCCGAAATGAGTTTTCTCAGAAGGGTGGCTGGCATCTCCCTTAGAGATAGGGTGAAAATTTCAGTCACCCGAGAGAGACTCGGAGTAGAGCCCCTGTTCCTTCACTTGGAAAGGAACCAACTTTGGTGGTTCGGGCCTCTCTGCGGATGCCTCACGAGCGTCTCGACGCGGCGGGGCCAAGGACCAAATGGAGGTATTACATCTCCTCTCTGGCCTGGGAATGCTTCGGGATCCCCCAGGAGGAAGTTGCTAATGTTGCTCTGGAGAGGGAAGTCTGGGGGTCTCTGCTGGAGCTATTGTCCCCGCGACCCGATTCTGGATAAGCGGTTGAAGATGGATGGATTCACATTTCCAGCCTTGTTGTTTCCGTATGAGGAGATGCTGCTCCGTTTTTGATTTAAATAAAGTCTGAATGACCATAGGTGAGGATGGGAACGTAGATCGACCGGTAAATTGAGAGCTTTGCCTTCCGGCTCAGCTCCTTCTTCACCACAACGGATTGGTACAACGTCCGTATTACTGAAGAAGCCGCACCAATCCACCTGTCGATCTCACGATCCACTCTTCCCTCACTCGTGAACAAGACTCCTAGGTACCTGAACTCCTCCACTTGGCAGGGCTCTCCTTTAGAGATAGGGTGAGAAGCTCTGCCATCCGGGAGGAACTCAAAGTAAAGCCGCTGCTCCTTCACATCGAGAGGAGCCAGATGAGGTGGTTCGGGCATCTGGTCAGGATGCCACCCGAACGCCTCCCTAGGGAGGTGTATAGGGCACGTCCAACCGGTGGCAGGCCACGGAGAAGACCCAGGACATGTTGGGAAGACTATGTCTCCCGGCTGGCCTGGGAACGCCTCGGGATCCCCCGGGAAGAGCTAGACGAAGTGGCTGGGGAGAGGGAAGTGTGGGTTTCCCTGCTTAGGCTGTTGCCCTCGTGACCCGACCTCGGATAAGCGGAAGAAGATGGATGGATGGATGGATGGATAAAGTCTGAATGTCATTAAATCAGTTAGCTCCATCTTTTGACACTTCTTCCACTCCCGTCCTTGCACGCTACACCGCTACAACAAAGATGACGGGGAGAAGACACTGTCGAAGGTGAGCCACGTAAATAAGACCGCCCACAAAACGGCGCATCCTGAAGCGACTGTCAGAAAGTGGCTTGAAGATGATGCGTAAAACATCATCTGTGCAACATTTTGACCAAAGAACCATCATTATGTGTTATGTAGACCAGACCTGGGCAACTTAAGGCCATATGCGGCTTTTCGATCTGGCCCGCCGGACATTCCCAAATATTTTTTTTACATCTTTAAGATGGAAGTGTGGCTGCAATTATGATGTGCAGTGGTGTTTTCTGATGACCCTAAGTCTTGAAAGATACAAACTATTTCAGTGGTTGGAATCTGCGCTCATGGATGATATACCAGTTACTAAGGTAATCTAGTTAGTTACTATGGTCATCTAATTAGTTACTATGGTCATCTAGGTCACAGCAGCTCAGACGAGGCACCAAGCAGTGTGGGTTAAAAGTGTTTCCACAGACGCGGAAGGAGCTTTTTACAACAAAGTTCTAAAGCTTAGTGATATATCAGATTGTAGGTGGGTTTATTTTGTACCCTTCGCGTTCGTATTGGTCAGGTTCCATAGTCTGGATTATGTTTTTGTTATTTTCTGCTGTTTTGAACTCCATTAGTTCCTGTTTTTTGGTGCACTCTTGTTTGTTTTGGTTGCCATGGTGACTTATGATTTTCACCTGCCGCGGGTGTTCGGACGCTCACCTGGCTCTAATCAAGAGACTATTTAGACCCGCCCATGCCAGACAGTGGGTCTGGCGACATTGCTAGTTTTCATGCCGTAGTTCATGCTGCTCCTTTCATGATTAGTTCACGTTGCTTAGTTCATGCCATAGTTCATGCTGCTCGTTTTCATGCCAAGTAAGTTTTGTTTATTCATGCCGCAATTTAGTGAATTTTGTTTCTTGTCCATAGTTCTATCTAAGTTGTGTTTTCGCCTCGTGCGCCTTTTTGTTTGTTCCTATTTCATTAGTGATTAATTAAAAATGTTCCTACCATTACGACTGGTCCAGAGTAGTCTGTTTGCATCCCGGGAGAACAAACCCCGGATTAAGCTGCGAAAACCCCCACGTCTTGACAATGTTTCACTGTTTGTTGCATTTTTGTTGCGTTTCACTTGATTGTAAAATATGTCAATCGAAAGGAGGTGTGACATTATTGTTTGTCAATATTCAGTGTTGTATCGTTCATAGAACATTTAAAAATTCCATAATGTTTTTTAAGGCAGTCTGTCATAAAGTTTTTAGCTTTAAATCAGACATTATTGTGAAGTTTTGTATTAGTGTCCCTAAAACTAGATACACCGGCCCCCCAGACACATTTTTCTCTCTAAATGTGGCCTCCCCGGTGAAAATAATAGCCCAGGCCTCATTTAGACCACAAAGAAGTGTTTTACATTTAGAAAAAAAATATATTAATATGACTCCTTTGATGCACCTTATAATCCAGTGCGCCTTATATATGAAAAATATCGAAAATACACCATCTATCGGCAGTGCGCCTTATAATTTGGTGCGCCCTATGGTCCGGAAAATACAGTACTCTAAAAAAAGGGAAGTTTTTGTAAAGTCCCTCACAACCATGTGTGTTTTACGAGTGATGGGAATGACTGGGGGTAAGTAGAAGTAGAGGAAAGGCACAGGAAGGAAAATAATGTTTCTGCATAATATTTTCAAAGGCCTTATTTCCTGCTTGGAAATTCAGTTTCAAAGGCATATTTCTTGCAGGGATATCTAAGGATGATTTCTCCCTGTTAATGCTGGAGTGTCAAAGTCTCTATGGATTAGTTAGGACTTTGTATGCACGAGGTAACTGAGTTTGAGGAGGCTCGACATAGCAAGAATATATTCACCGGGGAATATATGCGAGGTGTAATATATAATCTACGATATTTCTTTTCCTCAAACTACATATTAGACATCAAAGAGAACAGTAACAACCTAACGTTTCAAACTCGCTGGAACGATATTACCTGAGACATTTTTTTTTAAGTGAAAGCTTGAACTTCCCAACTTCAGAGGCGGAATACTTTGAAAGAGCTGAAGAAGTGAAGATGAGAACGTGCGGGCTTCCATGCGCTCACTTTTTTCTCCGCAGTTGTGGAGTGCAGTAGTCGTGCTTCTGTGTGGTTGGAATTTAGATGAGTTCCTTGGAAATCAATGCAAGGCTTTGGGGGCTTTGTGATGATGCTGATTATCAGAATCAGAATAATTTTTGTTGCCAAGTACATTTACACATACAGTAGAAGGAATTTGTATTGGTGCAAAAACAGCTAACTTGAGATAGAAAGCCCAGAATAGCAAAAAGTTCGAGATACCACCTCAGTAGAAACATTTAAGTCTCACCTTAAAACTTATTTGTATACTCTAGCCTTTGAATAGACTCCCTTTTTAGGCCAGTTGATCTCCTATGTCCTACTCTCCCCTGTGGAGGGGGTCCGGTCTGATGGCCATGGATGAAGTACTGGCTGTCCAGAGTCGGGACCCAGGATGGACCACTCGTCCAGAGTCGGGACCCAGGATGGACCGCTCGCCTGTGTATCGGCCGGGATATCTCTGCGCTGCTGATCCGCCTCCGCTTGGGATGGTTTCCTGCTGGCTCCGCTGTGGACGGGACTCTCGCTGCTGTGTTGGATCCACTATGGATTGAACTTTCACAGTATCATGTTAGACCCGCTCGAAGGGGGGGTTGCCCACATATGTGGTCCTTTCCAAGGTTCTCATAGTCATCATTGTCACCGAAGTCCCACTGGGTGTGAGTTTTCCTTGCCCTTATGTGGGCTCTACCGAGGATGTCATAGTGGTTTGTGTTGTGGTTTGTACAGCCCTTTGAGACACTAGTGATTTAGGGCTTTATAAATTAACATTGATTGATTGATTGAAGAAGTTAAGTTAAATACACTACAATAATCAATTTACAAGACATAAAATATAGTTTAAAAAATGTTGAATATACCGTATTTTTTGGACTATAAGTCGCAGTTTTTTCCATAGTTTGGTCAGGGGTGTGATTTATACTCAGGAGCGACTTATACTCTGAAAAATGCGGTAAGTATAATTACCAAAAAACACACAAAAGGGCAAGGCAACTTTATTTAACCCCTGCGCGCGTTCTGAGGTCCGAGAGCCAGCTCCAGCTCATGGTGCCCAAGACCAGACTTAAAACCAGGGGAGACAGGGCCTTCTCTGTGGTCTGCCCTAAGCTCTGGAACACTCTGCCCCTCTATGTTAGAACTGTTCCCACAGTGGACTGTTTTAAGTCTCGTCTTAAGACCCACTTTTATACTTTGGCTTTTAGCACTACGTGAGTTGTGTGGTCCTCTGTGTTTTCTGTGTTGTTGTTTTTTTTTGTTTGTTTGTTTTCTATTCATTGTTTTAATTGGTTTTACCCTTTAAAATCGTTTTTAATCATATGTATTTTATTTTTATTTATTTTTATTTTTATATTGGTTGTACTTTTTATTCAGTCATTGGTGGAGCTAAGGATATTTAAATATTGTTTTAAAAATTGTTGTGCAGCACTTTGGAAACAGTTGTGTGGTTTAAATGTGCTATACAAATAAAGTGGATTGGATTGGATTGGATTTATGTAGCACATTTACAACAATTTTTAAATGGAAGCCAAAGTGCTTATTGGGTTGAAAAGCATAGAGCAAAAAAAAAAAACAAAGAA
Source organism: Nerophis ophidion (assembly GCF_033978795.1). NCBI lineage: Eukaryota > Metazoa > Chordata > Actinopteri > Syngnathiformes > Syngnathidae > Nerophis > Nerophis ophidion. The sequence continues at coordinate 17,968,125 of NC_084630.1, read as the reverse complement.
AGAAAATAAAAAATTAATGAGCTTAAAAAGATAGTGCAAAAGCAATACGGTAAAATGGGTCGAATGAAAAGTAAAAAATTGCAAAATACAAATAATAATAATAAAAGTGCGACAAATTAAAAAAAAAAACTAAAGCGAAGGGGGTTTTTCGGACACTTAAGATCATTTCCTTTTCTCCAAAATCGACAATGCGCCTTATAACCCGGTGCGCCCAATGTGCGGAATAATTTTGGTTGTGCTCACCAACCTCAAAGCTATTGTATTTGGTACATGTTGTAACGATTAGTGTGACCAGAAGATGTCAGTCACACATAAGACATACGTGTAGACTGCAATTTGACGCCAGTAAACAACACCAAAACGTTAATTGTTCTATAGAGAGTATAGAACGTAACACACGGCGCTCGAAAAGCTATGAAGCCGCAACGCTTGAGGGATTTTCGGCGCGTTACGGCTACAGTAGTCATACATACTTTTTAACATACGAGTATTGGTATGGTTTTTGTATAAGGACCGCAAAATGGCACCTATTAACAGACATATTATCGGACGTTTTGTTTCGCAGTATTATGCAAAATCAACTTTTCTTACCTGCTGGTACCTACTGATCTGCATTTGGGATCTGCATAAGACCTGAAATTTTGCGCGCATCCACCTTTGTAGTCCGTAGTGGATCAAACATAATAGTGAGTGTCCAGTCCATAGTGGGGCCAGCAGGAAACTATCCATTGCAGAGACAAGTCAGCAGCGCAAAGTTGTCCTCGACCGATGTAGAGGTGAGCGGTCCCGACTGGAGAGCCAGCACTTCATCCATGGCCACCAGACCTGTGCCTCCCCTTCCACAAGGGGGTGGGGGGCAGAGCAGAAAAGAAAAGAAACGGCAGATCAACTGGTCTAAAAGGGGGGTCTGTTTAAAGGCTAGAGTATACAAATGAGTTTTAAGATGGGACTTAAATGCTTATACTGAGGTAGCATCTCGAACTGTTACCGGGAGGGCATTCCAGAATACTGGAGCCCGAATAGAAAATGTTTTTGGGCTCTGGGAATTACTAATAAGCCGGAGTTATTTGAACGCAGATTTCTTGAGAGACATATGGTACAATACAATCAGCAAGATAGGATGGAGCTGGACTGTGTAGTTTGCAGCATTTTATACGTAAGTAGTAAAACCTTAAAGTCACATCTTAAGAGCGCAGGAAGCCAGTGCAGGTGAGCCAATATGATCAAACTTCCTTGTTCTTGTCAAATTGGCGATCATTTTTTTATCGATTAACGTTTTTGACCCTCAGCCCGTTCCGTAGTTTGGGGAAATATGTAATGGCGTCCAGTTACTGTTGAGCCACAGACTTGAAAATAGCTATCAGTCAAGAGAAAAGCTTACCTTTAATCACCGTGAGGCGACACCATTGGAGCGAACGTTGATGGGGTCCCATGGACCCCATCAAGTCATAAAAATGGGGTCCCACAGTAAATGTGTGGGGTCCCACTTTTTTGTAAGCCGTCCATCCATCCAACCATCTTCTTCCGCTTTTCCGTTTTTGTTTTATTTTGTAAGCTTTTTGAAAAAAATATAAACGTATGCATTGTCTTGTTTTATCTCACTTTATATACTGTTTTGGAAAAAGGTTGTCATAAACATTACTTAATTCATTAAAATAAATGATGAAAAAAAAAGACAAATTTGCATACATATGATAATGTATTTAGTTAATTCACTTTCTTCCGTGAAGACTGTGTGGCGTAGCGATGCCGGGTTCGTTCTTCCAAGGATGCGTCGGGCAAAAACACATTATAAGGTAAGATGTAAAGGATTTATTAAATTAATAAAAAGGCTAGGAACAAAAACACTGGTACTAAAAAAAGGCAAACAAATGGCGCCAGCATGGAAGCTAGGAACACAAACTGAAAAACTAAACTTGGCACGAAGGCACAAAAAAGGGAAAACAAACCATTAGCATGAGAGCTAGAATAAAACAAAGGCGTAGCATGTAAGCTAGCGAGAATATACATACAAAGCAGTCGTCACTTCTTGCGCGAGGGCAAATTAGGATCCGAGGTAGAACAACAAAAAGGGGCGGGCTAAAATAAGGGAGGTGATTACGAGAAACAGGTGTGTGAGAACCGAGGGTAGCAAATGGAAATAATATGTAACCATGAAGTCAAACGACGGAGAGTGATACAAAAATGGAACAAAGCAACAATATGGTATGATCCGACCATCGGATTACAAAATAACAGATCCCAGATGTCTCAAAAACAAAAATACTTTAACACAACAAGAAAGTCCACAAGTGAAGGGAGGGCGGAGGGAGGCCATGGTGGAGGGTCGCCAGGTCGCGTGTCCCCGAATCCACCGAGGACAAGTCAGGTGGCGGCGGCGGATGGAACGCTGCTGCCGCAAAAGTCTTGGTGGGCGACCTCGAAAAGGCCCTATCGGTGGCCACGGAGAAGGTGGGCGTGCGTGGCGCCAAAAGTTGAGCAGCCGTAGAGTTTTCTGAGGGCCGCCTGCAGGCCCCAGATTGCTGCTTGCGCAGCAGGCCAGCTCGAGGACGCTGAGATGTCGTAGTGGAAGCAGGATGTGGAGTCGTCATCGCCGTAGAAGCAGGAGGCGGAGTTGTCGTCGTTGAAGAAGCAGGAGGCGGCGTCGTCGTCGCCGTGGAAGCAGATGCGGGCGCTGCAGCCGAAGAAGGCGGCGTCGTCGTTGTGGAGACAGGCGTAGTCGTCAAAGCAAGAGCTGGTGGGGGTTCCAGCCCCGGAGCAGGCACTGGTGTGGGCTCCAGCCCCGTAGCAGGCCCTGGTGTGGGCTCCAGCTTTAGAGCAGGTGCTGGGGTGAGATCCAGCCTTAGAGCAGGTGCTGGAGTGGGCTCCACCCTAGGAGCAGGTGCTTGAGTGGGCTCCAGGCAAGGATGAAGTGCTGGTGTGAGAACCAGATGAGGGTCAAGTGCTGGTGTGAGAACCAGACGAGGGTCAGGTGCTGGTGTGAGAACCAGGTGAGGGTCAGGTGCTGGTGTGAGAACCAGGCGAGGGTCAAGTAATGGTGTGAGAACCAGGTGAGGGTCAGGTGCTGGTGTGAGAACCAGGCAAGGGTCAGGTGCTACAGGTGCTAGCCGTAGTGCAGGTGGAGGCGGCCGAGCAGGCCGCAGTTTGACAGGGCGGTACACCGGTGGAGGAGGACGCGCTGGAGGTTGAGGCTTAGCGGGTCGAAAAACCAGTGGAGGAGGTCTGGGAGGAGACTGTGGTTTAACGGTTCAAAAAACAGGCAAAGGTAGTTGCGGCTTGATGGGCCGAAAAACAGGTAAAGGTGGCCTCATAGGAGGTTGCGGTTTGACAGGTTGAAAAACTGGTAAAGGTGGCCTACATGGAGGTTGCGGCTTGGTAGGTTGAAAAGCCGGTAAAGGAGGCCTACTTGGAGGTTGCGGCTTAGCTGAGCGCAGCTGTGCTACCTCCATAGCACAGTTACCAGCACAAGCCCCCCCCCCTCAAGACGCGGATCCCAGACGTACTCCCTGTGGTGTGAGATTGTCTCTAAGGGTGGGCGGAGGAAGGTCAAGAGGTGGGTAGACTCCTCCCCTCTCGATTGACCAGAAAGTTCATTGCTTTCACTATTAGCAGGTTTTGCCGCTAGGGCTTTTTCTTCAAGCTCAAGTTCAATGAGGACTCTTTGGTACCACTCGTCCATCCAAGCGGGGCTGTATTTTTCATTGTGGGACTCAAAATCAGTGGACGAATAGGTAGAAAAAGCAGTAGACTGAAGAGTGGGCGGGGCTTGAGCCACGGGCTGCATCTTGCTGGCTGTGTTCAGGAGGGAGAAGTCGTGGAGTGAGAGCGTCACTGTCGCGAGGCAGAGCCATCTTCTGGGTCTTCCGCCTACGCTGATAGTCCACGTTCTGACAGAAATTAGATTTAGAGGTATATTGTTAGTCCGATGTTGTTGTGATAAAACCTATTTCTTGTTTGGAAGACACAAACAATTTTAACTGTTAGTTCTTCTTGCACATAATAAATATGTCCAGCAACAGGAGGGTTTGTGGTTTGAATCCAGTTTCCAACATTCGAGTCATTGCGCTTGTATCCATGGGCAAAAGAGAGGCCGTAGAAACAAATTGGCAGCCACGCTTCTGTCAGTCTACCGCAGGGCAGCTGGGGCTATAAATGTAGCGTACAACAATCAGTGTGTGAATGTGGAGTGTATGAATAGCGCTTTTCTACCTTCAAGGTACTCAAAGAGCTTTGACACTTCTTCCACATTTACCCATTCACACACACATTCACACACTGATGGAGGGAGCTGCCATGCAAGGCCCTAACCAACACCCATCAGGAGCAAGGGTGAAGTGTCTTGCTCAAGGACACAACGGACGTGTCCCAGGTTGGTACTAGGTGGGGATTGAACCAGGGACCTTCGGGTTGCGCACGGCCACTCTTCCACTGCGCCACACCGTACCCATGATGGGTTCTCATTTCTGTCTGTAAAGCACTTTGAGTGTCTAGAAAAGCGCTTTGTAAATCTTATCCATTGTTATTTGTGTTATCTAAAAATGAAACTTGTTACTCCATTCATCCATCTTCTTCCGCTTATCCGAGGTCGGGTCGCGGGGGCAGCAGCCTAAGCAGGGAAGCCCAGACTTCCCTCTCCCCAGCCACTTCGTCAAGCTCTTCCCGGGGGATCCCGAGGCGTTTCCAGGCCAGCCGGGAGACATAGTCTTCCCAACATGTCTTCCCCGTGGCATCCTAACGGTCGGACGTGTCCGAAACACATCCAGAGGGAGGAATTCGGGTGGCATCCTGACCTGCTCGAACCGACTCATTTGGCTCCTCTTGATGTGGAGGAGCAGCGGCTTTACTTTGTGATCCACCCGTAAGGCAGAGCTTCTCACCCGATCTCTAAGGGAGAGCCCCGCCACCCGGCGGAGGAAACTCATTTTGGCTGCTTGTTCCCGTGATCTTGTCCTTTCCGTCATAACCCAAAGTTAATGACCGTAGGTGAGGATGGGAACGTATATCGACCGGTAGTTTGAGAGCTTTGCCTTCCGGCTCAGCTCCTTCTTCACCACAACAGATCGATACAACATCCGCATTACTGAAGAAGCCGCACATATGCGCCTGTCGATCTCACGATCCACTCTTCCCTCACTCGTGAACAAGACTCCGAGGAACTTGAACTCCTCCCCAACCCGGAGATAGCACTCCACCCTTTTCCGGGCGAGAACCATGGACTCGGACTTGGAGGTGCTGATTCTCATCCCAGTCGTTTCACACTCTGCTGCGAACCGATCCAGTGAGAGCTGAAGATCCTGGCCAGATGAAGCCATCAGGACCACATCATCTGCAAAAAGCAGAGACCTAATCCTGCAGACACCAAACCAGATCCCCTCAACACCTTGACTGCGCCTAGAAACTGTTACTGACATCTCAATATATTTCCTTGATTTATTTTAGTGTTTCTTGAAGCCAGGAAGTTCCTATTTGAAATGGTTTTAGTTTTGTGTCTACAAAATGAAAAAACTGAATGAAAAACCTCGAGGTCTGGTGACTCCATAATCTTTCCAGGGTTTGTACAAATCCCAAAACCAGTGAAGTTGGCACATTGTGTAATTCGTAGATTTAAAAAAAAGAATACAATAATTTTCAAATCTTTTTCAACTTATATTCGATTGAATAAACTGCAAAGACAAAATATTTAATGTTCTAACTGAGAAACTTTTTTTTTTTTTTTGCAAATAATAATTTTCTTAGAATTTAATGGCAGCAACACATTGCAAAAATGTTGGCACAGGGGCATTTTTACCACTGTGTTACATGGCCTTTCCTTTTAACAACACTCAGTAAACGTTTGGGTTAACTGAGGTGACCAATTTTTGAAGCTTTTCAGGTGGAATTATTTCCCATTCTTGCTTGATGTACAGCTTAAATTGTTCAACTTCGTATTTTACGCTGTATAATGCGCTACACATTTTCAATGGGAGACAGGTCTGGACTATAAGCAGGCCAGTGTAGTACCCGCACTCTTTTACTATAAAGCCATGCTGTTGTAACATGTGGCTTGGAATTGTCTTGCTGAAATAAGCAGGGGCGTCCATGAAAAAGACGTTGCTTGGATGGCGACATTTGTTGCTCTAAAACCGTTATGTACCTTTCAGCATTAATGGTGCCTTCACAGATGTGTAAGTTACCCATGCCTTGGGCACTAACACACCCCCATATCATCGCAGATACTGACTTTTGAACTTTGCAACAATCCGGATGGTTCTTTCCCTCTTTCTTCCGAAGGAAACATAGTCCATAGTTTCCAAAAACAATTTGAAATGTGGACTCATACAGCAGAAGACTTTTCTACTTTTCATCAGTTCATCTTAGATGAGCTCGGGCCCAGCGAATCAGGCAGCATTTCTGGGTATTGTTGATAAACAGCTTTTGCTTTGGATAGTAGTTTTAACTTGCACTTACAGATGTAGCGATAAACTGTGGTTACTGGCAGTAGTTTTCTGAAGTGTTCCTGAGCCCATGTGGTGATATCCTTTACCCACTGGTGTCGCTTTTTGATGCAGCTCCGCCTGGGGGTTAGACGGTCCCAATATCATCGCTTATGTGCAGTGATTTCTCCAGATTCTCTGAAACTTTTGATGATATTACGGACCGTAGATGGTGAAATCCATAAATTCCTTGCAATAGTTTGTCGAAAAATGTTATTCTTAAACTCTTTGACAATTTGCTCAGGCATTTGTTCACAAGGTGGTGACCCTTGCCCCGTCCTTGTTTGTGAATGACTGAGCATTTCATGGAAGCTGCTTTTATACCCAAAAATGGCACCCCATCCGGTCCCCAATTAGCCTGTTCAACTGTCGGATTATCACCAGCAGGATGCGCCTTCATCTTTGAGATCAGTTTGCGCCCACGGCCCATGGCCATGTACTCTCCAGGTGCGCTGATTGCGGATTGCCCACAGCCTTGCCGGCATGTGGGCGATCAGCAATCAGCGCACTTGGTCCTGATGACAAGGAGCTGTATAAAGGACCAGTGGACCCAAGGATCCAAGCGGGAACTTATTTTCTTAATGGTGCACTTGCCTTCCCAAGTCTCCCCGTAGTGATCTCTTGTCGTGCCTTGTTTATGATTTGGACTGCCTTCCTCGATCCTCGACCCCAACTCGGACACGGACTACGCTGCCTCGCTCCTACCCTCGACCCTCTTGCCTGTTCACGGACTGTCCTACTACTTTGTCCCTCCTCTCGCTCTCCTCAACAACACGGTAATACACGACAATCAATTGCACACATAGTCTTACCCCACACACTCTTGTATTTTGGTCACTCACTCCATTCTATTGTTCAGTAGTATTGTTTGTCATTATTATTCATATGTTTTTACAATATATATATATATATATATATATATATATATATATATATGTATATATATATACATATATATATATATATATATAGCCCTGCGATGAAGTGGCGACTTCTCTAGGGTGTACCCCGCCTTCTGCCCGAATGCAGCTGAGATAGGCTCTAGCAACCCCCGTGACCCCGAAAGTGACAAGCGTTAGAAAATGGATAGATGGATATATATATATATATATATATATATATATATATATATATATATATATATATATATATATATATATATATATAATAAATCATTGAGCATACAGCTCCCTGATGTCTTTGCCGTCATCTCTCTCTGTTAAACCACAACAGGGATGTTCGAAATAGGTGTTTGATGAGCATTCCTCAACTTCCCCAGTCTTTTTTGCCACTTGTGCCAGCTTTTTTTAAACATACTGCAGGCATCAAATTCCAAATTAGCTAATATTTGCAAATAATAACAACGTTTTCCAGGTCGAACGTTAGGTATCTTGTCTTTGCAGTCTATTCAATTGTTTATAAGTAGAAAAGGATTTGCAAATGATAGTATTTTGTTTTTATTTACTATTTACACATATCCAACTTCACTGGTTTGGGGTTTTGTATCTAGCCACTACCCACAGTCTATATAAGTGCCTGTCACTTTAGGACATGAGGTAAATATTGGCAATGTCTTTTACCTCACTTGCAGGCCACCAACAGTGTAGCTGAAGACTGAATCTTTGAGTTGCAGTCTTCATGCATGCACTCAAACAAACAAGGACGCTGTGTTGTTGTGCTCATCATGGCCAAAAGCCAAAACCCCGCTGTGCATGCTCCCTCTGTTCCACAACTCCCGTCCAACATCAGACAAAAGTGTCACAATTTACCGTCGGAGAACTTCTCAAACTGGCCACCACGCGGTGCGCTGAGGGGGCACTGCGACAAGGCAACAGATAACTCTGTCAAGAAAACAAGAAACGTTCTATCTTTTCCATGCTGGAGAGAGAAGAAGAATGGCTTGAAAAATAATCGGGGAGGTAGAAGAAACAGCATACACAGAAGTTTGCTCCAGGAGAAAAAAGAAGGGGAAATAACTTGCACACCTGGCAATGTGTGACAGGTCTTTGACGATGTCACACATGATGTTGCAGATGTGGTCAAAGGGCTAAAGGAAGACTAAGGAGGAAACAAGATCATCTCAATCATAGTCGTACCATATTTTCCGGACCATAGGGCGCACCGCATTATAAGGCGCACTGCATTAAAGGCATTATAAGGCCTTTTTTATATATATATATATATATATATATATATATATATATATATATATATATATATATATATAGGCCCTGCGATGAGGTGGCGACTTGTCCAGGGTGTACCCCGCCTTCCGCCCGATTGTAGCTGAGATAGGCGCCAGCGCCCCCCGCGACCCCAAAAAGGGATTAAGCGGTAGAAAATGGATGGATGGATGGATATATATATATGTAAATATATATATGAGTTTGATGACAGATATTAGTTACAACCAGATGCTATTTTGTTATTAGAAAATTGCAGCAGTGGAGGAGTTAAGCATGCATGTGCATGTACAAGCCAGTCGGCCCCACCACAAGTGAATACAGAAAAATAAGGAACTTATTGACTAAAACTGGATAAAAAATGGTGGACTCTCAGGTAAACCCTCTACCATATATGGAGAACTCCATTGAAGTAACTAAGGCAAAATACATTACTAATGTCCATCTACATACTTGCCAACTATCTCGATTTTCCCGGGAGTCTCCCGAATTTCAGTGTCCCTCCAGAAAATCTCCAGGGGGCAACCATTCTCCCGATTTCTACCCGAACAACAATATTGGGGGTGGGACTTAAAGGCACTGCCTTTAGCGTCCTTTAGATTAGATTGTATAGTACTTTATTTATTCTGTCAGGAGAGTTCCTTCAGGAAAATTAAAATTTTCAGCACAATCCCATTCAAGATCGGACAAACATTACAGGGAGACAGAACAAGATGGCTGACGGGTCTGCCGGCTTCCAGCGCCTCTTACAAAAAAGGTGAGATACAGGTAAACAAAGGGGGGATGGAAGAAAAAAATAAAAGATTAAAATAAAATTAAAAAAAACGGTCTTAGCCTGGGCCCTGGAGAGGGGGTGCAGACTGAAGCCAAGGGAAAAAAACAACTCGTAGCCATAGTACATATCCCTCTTACATGTGTGTAAGAGGGAAACATCAAACATCAAAGAAGACAAAGGACATTAAATACATTAAAGCAGTAGGTACAATCAGACACTTCTACATACAGCCATGAATAAAAAGTAAAAGAAACATATCCACTGTGGTGGCCTCTGCGGTGTTCCACGCCATCGTCTGCTGGGGTGGAGGGAGCATGGCCAGAGACAGGAGCAGACCCAACAAAGCAACCAAGAGAGCCGACTCCACTCTCGGCCAGTGTCCAGTCCGCATGGATGAACGAAGATACGTCCAAAGTGACTGAGGTGTCCGACACCCGCTCACCCAGCCAAGACACCGCGAAGCCTCTCCGTCCCAGCGCTCAGTGCCAGCTCCGCAGCCCTGTCCCCTCATCCGCATCTCCTCCAGTCCCTCCAAACCGACTCCGGTGTGGCCAAAAGGCTCCCGGGAGGCAGATCCAGAAGTCCACAAAAAAGCACCACAGGTCCTCTCACCTGAAAAGGAGACTATCATATATGTCTCCCTTATCCATAGGTTTGTTTATAACCCATAAAGTAGGCAGGCACGTAGCTATCTATTCCAGCCGGCACGTTAAAACACTGACACACAACATTCGGACTCCCATCATGCATTGCTTCAAAACTACGGCAAGTAGTAATGTCCAAAAACATAACAGAGAGGAAGCAGAAGAACGAAGAAGAGACATGGCGACGACGAGTAAGAAGAAGAAGTACGCTTGCAAGTTCCAAAATGATTGGAAAAAATTTTTTCAGTTCATCCGGGACAGCTCGAAGGGAAGGGGTGTGCTGCCTGTAAATTTTGTAGATCAGACTTCTCCATTGAACACGGAGACCGAACGAGGGTTCAACTCTTTACTACTGTAGCCTTTGGCAAAGGCCTAGTACCTGACTGCCCCTTAGCCAGGGATACGGTGAAGACCTTAACGGTGGAGCAGTTGGAAGACGGTAGATTTTAAGAACTACCACAACGGTTGCGATGGCGGAAGAAGGCTGCAGCGGAAAAGGGTCCCCAGTCGTCTTGGACTCCATGCCGCTGGACCCTGACCCGATTCTGCAAGGATCATGTGGTGACTGTCTGGGCACCAGTCTCCCCACGTTAAACTAAGTCACGCACAGGCATCCTCCATAAAGGGATACACCCCTACCAGGAAGATCGTCATACTTGATCGAGTGACCGCCGATGATGATGATAAAAATACTTGTAAGAAACGTACTTTATTTGTCCCCATGGAGGGGAGGATTAGTGATTTAGAAGTAGCTAAAACACTGCCAACTGCGGCTGGACTTTAGCCGCTAGCTAGCTATCTAGCCGTGTCTTATAACACCTGAGGGCGTTTCAGTGTAATTACTTCACCTTTATCTTGAGTTTTTAAGCCAAAATGTTTGAGTTCTACCTTTTCTTTTCTACACACTGGGTCTGCTTGTAAGTACTCCGTGTGTATGCGCTGCCAAAGATGCTTGTCTGCTCGTAAAACCAGCAATGACACGACGTGGCTACGGGTGGGGGACCGGTACTTTTTAGAGACAGTAAAGTACAGAATTTGATTCATCAGTATCGCAGTACTATACCAGTACCGGTAAACCGTACAACCCTAGTTTGCTACACACTGCAACGGTAGTCAGCCACCATTTATTTGGTCAGGCCTAGGCCTCGTGAACGACATGCTGACAGGCTAACTCAAAATCAATTGGAAGTCTTTTGTGTTGCCGTCATGAAATTGAGCCTTATTCTTAATGGTTCGTTATTTACAGCTGAAATGGAACATAAGGGCTCATGTGATCCTCATGAATTCGATCTTGTACACACACTTGAAAACAAGGTCTCAGTACTTTTCTGACTTCTTGTGTAAAACTAGAAGCTACTTTATTTGTATTAGTTTTTTAGTTGTTTTTTTTTAGTTTTCTATTGTAGGTGTTTTTTATTTTACTACACGTTAATAAAGAAACTTGTCTACTGACTTTTTTTGATGACATCTAATTCAACTCAACGACTGACGTCAAATCGTGCTTTGTTCCTCCATCCTGTGTCACGGCGCGGATTCAGACCCACGTCTCCTCGGCGGCTGGAGCTGCGTGCGCTTCTACGAACAGTGCGCCAAGAGGCACCTCTGTTGACAGCGCACTCAGACACGCCCTCACTTGTGCTGAGTGCAGCACGCCCACGCAGCAACAAGCCTGCAACCTATTATCAATCTGCTCACCTGGTACTGATGAGGGCAAGCCCAATAAAGGACCAGTGGACCCAACGATCGGCACGGGAACTTAGTTCTCAGATGGTGAAACTACTCCTCCTTGCTCGTTGCTTATTTCATTGTGCCCTTGTGTTTTTCCTGATCCCTGTTTCTCCGGCTCTTCCCACAGTGTCGTGTCGCCACCACTGCTTCCCTCCTGGCTCCCATTTTGCCTTCCTGGATCCCCGACCTCTGTTTTGGACTTTGGACTCGCTCTCCTGATTTTGACCCCGCTTCCGCCATGGACTTCCCTGCCTGCCTCGCCCCTGTCTACACCACCTCCAACACTTTGGTAAGACACTTCAGTTAATTTCCACACTTAGCCATACACTCTTGAGTCTTTGTCACACTTCATATCCTTGGTTTATTGTTAGTATTGTTTTGTAGTCTTATTATATATATAAATATTTACTATATATATAATAAATTATTGAACACTGCCACCTGGTGTTAGTCTGCCGTCATCTCCCTTTACAGTACATAACATCCTGTCTTTCTTTTAAAACTCTCTGCAGACACAGTGTCACGCTCTATAAGACAATAGCGTTCATTTTTTGAATGTAAATATTTGATGTTATATTTGTGCAATCCTGTGTTGAGCCAGTAGAGGCCACTGTTGCACAATGTGTAAGTTTGCACTATTTATTTTTCCTATGCACTTTATATTTATGTAGCATTGTAATTGTTATTTCTTTTAGCAATACTATAAAATGTATTTTGTTTGACTAAGATTAGCAATTGTTTGTTATTTTGGATTTTTCTTTTACTGTTTATTCGAATACACTCTAATTCAATTACACTCTTACAACAAAATGTAATAATGCAATGCATAACAATAAATAGTGGCAACTTACCTGTCTTGTGATCATGTTCTGTTTAGGTATGTTCTGTTTGTTTTTGACTCCATTAGTTCCTGTTTTTGCGCTCCCTGGTTTGTTTTAGTTTCCATGACAACTCCTATTATTTAAGCCTGTAGTTGCCAGGTAGTCGACCTGGCGACGTTACTTTAATGCAGTGGTTGTTAACCTGGGTTCGATCGAACCCTAAGGGTTCGGTGAGTCGGCCTCAGGGATACGGCGGAGCCTCCGCCATGGAGGTAAAGACACATCCGACTTATCGTGTAAATAAAAAGTTCTCTCTATCAGCGTATTATTGATACACCCAAACAATGTTCCCTTTATTTTTCTATCTGATTTTCAGGTTGTTTTATTGATCGATTTGAAACTTTTACCCGCAGAGTGAAAAGGAAGAGAATACGTAGTATGAAACCGTACAGTTTACACAGTACAGTACATATTCCGTACAATTGACCACTAAATGGTAACACCCAAATAAGCTTTTCAACTTGTTTCTGGGGCTTCACGGTGGCAGAGGGGTTAGTGCGTCTGCCTCACAATACGAAGTTCCTGCAGTCCTGTGTTCAAATCCAGGCTCGGGATCTTTCTCTGTGGAGTTTGCATGTTCTCCCCGTGAATGCGTGGGTTCCCTCCGGGTACTCCGGCTTCCTCCCACTTCCAAAGACATGCACCTGGGGATAGGTTGATTGGCAGCACTAAATTGGCCCTAGTGTTTGAATGTGAGTGTGAATGTTGTCTGTCTATCTGTGTTGGCCCTGCGATGAGGTGGCGACTTGTCCAGGGTGTACCCCGCCTTCCGCCCGATTGTAGTTGAGATTGGCGCCAGCGCCCCCCGCGACCCCAAAAGGGAATAAGCGGTAGGAAATGGATGGATGGATGAACTTGTTTCTGTTCATAACTTTTATGGACAGAATTTCTAGGCGCAGTCGAAGCGTTGAGGGGTTCCGGTTTGGTGGCCGTGGGATTAGGTCTCTGCTTTTTGCAGATGATGTGGTCCTGATGGCTTCATCTGGCCAGGATCTTCAGCTCTCACTGGATCGGTTCGCAGCCGAGTGTGAAGCGACCAGAATGAGAATCGGCACCTCCAAGTCCGAGTCCATGGTTCTCGCCCAGAAAAGGGTGGAGTGCCATCTCCGGGTTGGGGAGGGGACCCTGCCCCAAGTGGAGGAGTTCAAGTACCTAGGAGTCTTGTTCACGAGTGGGGGAAGAGTGGATCGTGAGATCGACAGGCGGATCGGTGCGGCGTCTTCAGTAATGCGGACGTTGTATAGATCCATTGTGGTGAAGAAGGAGCTGAGCCGGAAGGCAAAGCTCTCAATTTACCGGTTGATCTACGTTCCCATCCTCACTTATGGTCATGAGCTTTGGGTCATGACCGAAAGGATAAGATCCCGGGTACAAGCGGCCGAATTGAGTTTCCTCCGCTGGGTGGTGGGGCTCTCCCTTAGAGATAGGGTGAGAAGCTCTGCCATCCGGGAGGAACTCAAAGTAAAGCCGCTGCTCCTCCACATGAGGTGGCTCGGGCATCTGGTCAGGATGCCACCCGAACGCCTCCCTAGGGAGGTGTTTAGGGCACGTCCAATCGGTAGGAGGCCACGGGGAAGACCCAGGACATGTTGGGAAGACTATGTCTCCCGGCTGGCCTGGAAACGCCTCGGGATCCCCCGGGAAGAGCTTGACGAAGTGGCTGGGGAGAGGGAAGTCTGGGCTTCCCTGCTTAGGCTGCTGCCCCCGCGATCTGACCTTGGATAAGCGGAAGATGATGGATGGATGGAAGGATGGATGGAACTTGTTTCAATCGGGGTCCACGTTAATCAATTCATGGTAATGTGTGTAAGGTATGTAATTTGTTGTGAGTTCATGCACTGTGTTGGTTTTGTTCTTTGAACAAGGTGATGTTCATGCATGGTTCATTTTGCGCACCAGTAAAAAAAACATAACTTTTTCTTGAATATGTAAAAAAATATATATATATATTTTTCACTAAAGAAGAGTTCGGTGACTGCGCAAATGAAACTGGTGGGGTTCGGTACCTCCTACAAGGTTAAGAACCACTGCTCTAATGACATCATTCATCTCATGCTCTGCCCATTTTGGATATCTTGTGTTTGTTCGGCCCATGCCATAAGTGTTTTTGTTTCATGTTCATAGTTCTACCTTTGGTTAGTTTTGTTCCCTGCATCACGTTTTGTACCTCCACTGTGAGCGCCTTTTGTTTGTAGCTTTTGAGTTGAAATTAAAATCCTGTAATTACCTTCAAGCCATGTCCGGTCCAGTTCGTTTGCATTCATGGAAAACAACCCTCGCAGCAAAGTGCGAAATCCTCGCAGTAAGCTGCATCATAGTCCGCAGTCTTACAGTGTGCAACATCCATCCATCCATCCATCCATCCATCCATCCATCCATTTCCTACCGCTTATTCCCTTTTTGGGGTTGCGGGGGGCGCTGGCGCCTATCTCAGCTACAATCGGTCGGAAGGCGGGGTACACCCTGGACAAGTCGCCACCTCATCGCAGGGCCAGTGTGCAACAGAGATGTTCAAAGTTCATTATCGATGATGCAACTCCTGTTCCTGTCTGATGATGCAATAATAGCAACAGACTCACAATTCAAGCGTAAAGTTGTCATGAAATAAGTCACTGTGGAGGGAGCTGTAACAGGCGCGCTTGCAGGAGCAAAGGTCACCGCCTCTGTCTATGATGCTGAGGATGAGCACCACGGATAGACGGCGAGACACAGCTGGAAGGTGATTAGATTTCACAGGTGGTACGTGTTGATCTAATTGTCCCTTGTCTTTAACACTAAGCGGCCGAGAGCAGGAGGGTGTTTGGATACGGAGGGTGCTGAAAAGTCACATCCTGCTGGAGAGAAATCTGTGAGAAATTCTATGGACATTAAAACATTGTTAAAAACTGCAATCTTGGCTCCTGTGCTGTGTATAATAGTGGAACGGATAGGAAGCGACTTCCACAGTCACTAATACATTTGTGAACGCAAGATAATACTTGTTATAAGGAAGAAATCTCCGGCCTGTTTTGTTTTTACACTGTCTGAGCCGGGTGGTCGTGACCCCAGGATGCAGAGACGGCAAATTACAAAATCAAAATGATGCGGCAGGGAAGTGCGCTGGAAGCAGAGGAAAAACCATGCAGCATGGAGGTACACTACAAAGATTAAAAAACTCAAGCAGTCAAAAAAACACGGGGAGGGTATATTAGGGTTGTACGGTATACCGGTATTAGTATAGTATCGCGTGTCACGGCGCGGATTCAAACCCGCTTTCCTCCTGCAACTGAGTGTCACAGTTCCTCCTCTGGCTGCTTGCCCGGATATGCCCCCGCTCACGCTGAGCGCAACACGCCCACGCAGAGATCACCCTGGAGACAATGGGCAATCTGCACACCCCGGAGGAATGAGGGCGAGCTGGATAAAGGACCAGTGGACCCAAGGATCCATGCGGGAACTTAGTTACCTCTTTGTATACCGTAAGCCTTATGCTCTCACTCAGCGTTTTTTCCCTCCGTGTTTCTGACGTTCGTGTTTCCCTCCCGCAGCGCCTTCCTGAGTCTTCCCCTTCGAGATCTCCCCTGGTTTCCCCGGTGTTTTGGACTGCCTTCCTCGATCCCCGACTCTCGTCTGGACACGGATCTAGTCTCTTCACTCCTGCCCTGTATCATCTGCCTGCCCCTTCGGACTGCCTTGTTCCTTTGCTCTCGACAACACTTGGTAACACACACTTCAGTTAACCTTACACATAGCCTCACACATACACACTCCTGGGTTTTGTCACACACTTCATTTCCTTAGTTTAGTTTATTAATTAGTATTGTTTTATTATTATTATTATTATTATTATATATATTGACTATATATATATATATATATATATATATATATATATATATAAAAATACCGTATTTCCACACTATAAGGCGCACAGGATTATAAGGCACACCTTCAATGAATGGCCTATTTTAATATTCTGTTCATATATAAGGCACACCGCATTATAAGGCGCATAGAATAGATGCTACAGTAGAGACTGGGGTTACGTTATGCATCCATTAGATCAGGGGTCGGCAACCTTTACCACTCAAAGAGCCATTTTGACCGGTTTCACAAAGTAAAGAAAACAATGGGAGCCACATAACTCTTTTGAAATGTATAATGAAATAATACTGCATACAGAGTTGTTTTTTGCTTTGTGCTATGTATAAACAAGGGGGGCTCAGACACGCGGCCCGCACCTTAATATGAAAATTTAATGTTAGCGCAGCCCGAAAGTTTTACATGAATGCCGCTTGACAGCGTCACACCTGCCAAACGTCCCAATTTTCCCGGGAGACTCCCGTATTTCAGAGTAATTATTCTCTCAAGTATACGCTGGTGTTCACCCAATGATCAATAATAAGGGTGTACAATGATGTCACAACTGCCCTCTACAGCTTGTACAAAAAGCTTGCCAGCCCAAAGAATTGTTTGACGAGGCTATTGCAGACACATGTAAGAGACTGCAAGGCATCCTTGTTCAACAGCCATACATGTCACACTGAGGGTTGTAGATGTAAACAACATTAACACTCTTACTAATATGTGCCACACTGTGAAACCACACCAAACAAGAATGACAAACACATTTCAGGAGAACATCCGCACTATAACACAACATAAACATGACAGAACAAATACCCAGAATCCCATGTATCCTGACTCTCTGGGCTCTATTTTACACCCAGCTACCACCAACGCAACCCCCGCCCCCCACCACTCCGTGCGTCGGTTGAGGTGGGTGGAGTTGGGTTGGTGGTAGCTGGGTGTATAATGGAGCCCGGAAGAGTCAGGATACATGGGATTCTGGGTATTTGTTCTGTCGTGTTTATGTTGTGTTACAGTGCGGATGTTCTCCTGAAATGTGTTTTTCATTCTTGTTTGGTGTGGGTTCACAGTGCGGTGCATATTAGTAAGAGTGTTAAAGTTGTTTATATCACAACCCTCAGTGTGACAAGTATGGCTGTCGAACAAGTATGCCTTGCAGTTGCGTATGCGTTCAGATAGAGGTCGCATCCAAAATGTGGCCGGACGGCCGGCACGCAGATAGCATGGTGAAAATCCTGGTGCGATGACATGTAGAAAGGGTTTTAGAGGCATTGTCATCACGGCATGCCGTCAAAGTTGATGTCTCGGTGAAAATCGAAAAATGTTTACCCGGGAGATTTCTGATAGAGACATTCAAATTGGAAATCTACCGGACGTCGGCAAGTATGCAGCTGAGCCACATCAGAGTGGTCAAAGAGCGGCATGCGGCTCCGGCGCTGCGGGTTGCCGACCCCTGCATTAGATGTAGCTGCGCTTAAGGGAATGTCAACAATACAGTCAGATAGGTCAGTCAAACTTTATTAATAAATTACAAACCAGCGTTCTGACAACTCCGTTCACTCCCAAAATGAATAAACAGCTGTTTTTGTCACGCCTATGGTTCATGTTTTGTTTTGGTCATGCCATGTTTAGTTTTTTGGACATTTAGTTCTGTTTTGCATTTCCTTGTTTGTCTTGTTACCATGCTAACTGATTTAGTTTTCTGTCATGTCTGATCATGAGTTTTGTATGGCCATATTACCCTGAGCATCCCCAATCTCATCCGTTCTCAAAGCTAAGCAGTGTTTGGCCTGGGTAGTACTTGGATGGGAGACTGCCTAGGAAAACCTGGTGCTTTGGACTCTAAGTTCCTTTTTTTTCACTCCCTGTTTTGTTACCATGACAACCAATCAGTACACCTGTCTTGTCTCACACCTGTTTTCACTTATCATGTTCATTATTTAAGCCACAGTTACCAGGGAGTCAGTCTGGCAACATCACCTCCTTCACGACCTCGATTATCTGCTTCATGCCTTGCTATGCTGTTCATATTGTCCACGTAAGTTTTTGTCATTCATGCCACAGCACAAGTGTTTTGTTTCATGTTTATAGTTTATAGCCTTTGTGCTAGTCTTTTGTTTCACAGCCCAAGTTTTGTACCTCCATTGTGAGCGCTTTTTGTTTGTTCCTGTTTTTAGTTTATGAGTAAATAAACTAAATATGTACCTACCTTCACGCCGTTTGTGCAATCACAATATAGTAAAACTTGAAATAGTGCAAAGCAATAATATATCAATAACTCGACATTGCTCAAACGATAATGTCACACAACACAACACACAAAATAAACATGTAAAGCTCACTTTATTAAGTTATTCGTCATCCACGAATCCCTCAAATTCTTCTTCTTCAGTGTTCGATTCAAACAGTTGGGCGAATACGGCATCCAAAATGCCCGTCTCCGTCACATCGAAGTCGTCGTCAAACAAGTCAGTGTCGCTGCTGTTAATGTTAATCTCTAGCTGCTTTTCTATTCCCGTGTTCTACTGTGTGACTGATCGCCTTGAGTTTAAACTCGGTACGCCTCCCGCAGTCATATATCCCAGCATGCATTGCGCCCTACTTCTTCTACGGGGGAAAATAAGGTAGACGGCTGATTACCGTAGTTGCAAGACCTCTTGTGGCATGTTTAACTCGGACAATGAAGAAGAAGAATTGGAGGGATTCGTGGATGAGGAATAACTAAATAAAGTGAGAGTTGCATGTTTATTTTGTGTGTTGTGTTGTGTGACATTAACGTTTGAGCAACGTTGAGTTATTGATATATTGTTATGGCTTTGCACTATTTCGAGACGTCGTTAATGGAGTCAGTGTCGCTGCTGTTGTCTAGCAGTTCAGTGACAATTCCTACTTTCCTGAAATCATGTCTCTCAATAGGAGACATTTTGGGGTCTTTACATAAACACCCAAATGGAAATGAAACAGCACGGCTTGGGCAGTCATATATCCCAGCATGCACCGCGCGCTTCTTCTCCAAAGGGGGGAAAATGAAATCGGCAGCTGCTTACCGTAGTTGTGAAGCCTGTTGTGTGTGTATGTATATATATATATATATATATATATATATATATATATATATATATATATATATATATATATATATATATATATATATATATGTATATGTATGTATGTATATATATATATATGTATATGTGTATGTATATATGTGTATACATACATACATACATACATACATACAGAGAGTGCTTACAAGCAGACACAGTATGTAGACAGAAAAGGGAGAACGGATGCATTATGGCCTAAAAACTAAAGATAAAGGTGAAGTTAAAACACTGAAACGCCCTCAGGAAGAGGTGCTTTAAGACATGGCTAGCTAGCTGGCGGCCAGAAGTGGGTAGAGTAGCCAGAAATTGTACTCAAGTAAGAGTACCGTTACTTTAGAGATTTATTACACAAGTAAAAGTAAGGAGTAGTCACCCAAATATTTACTTGAGTAAAAGTAAAAAGTATGTTGTGAAAAAACTACTCAAGTACTGAGTAACTGATGACTAACCTGATTACAGCAACAGATAATGCACAAAAACATAAAAATAGCAATGAGCAAATTCAGAGCCAGGAATATCTCTTAAGCAACTAAAACGATAATATATATTAAATAATACTGCATTAAAATAAAATAAAAAAAGGCACATTGAGCCACAATAACTTAACAGCACCATAGCCTCAGTAGGCCTTCATTGATTTGATTGATTAAAACTTGTATTAGTAGATTGTACAGTACATATTCCGTACAATTGACCACTAAATGGTAACACCCCAATAAGTTTTTTAACGTTTATCAATTACTTAGTAAATGACCAAGTCGATGTGATCTACCTCATATATACATATACATGCACACACATATCATATATACACACACATATCATACATACACACACAAATCCTTTATACACACACATATCATATATATATATATTAGTATATAATTTATATTTATTTATTTTGCCGTTTTTGTTCACATGTTGAAGGTGTTTTAATGAATATACATGCATGTTTAACATATAGATTCCTATCTTTCATGAAGACAAGAATATAAGTTGGTGTATTACCTGATTCTGATGACTTGCATTGATTGGAATCAGACGTAATAAATGAACGAAGACTTAATTATCGATAAAAACAGCAGGGTTTCCATCGTCTGCCGTTGGTTCGGCTTCAAGTGGGAATATGTGGAACAGACTACCGTAATTTGTCAAGTGTGGGGAACAAACGTTGCTATAGAACATGGGTGTCAAACTCTGGCCCGCGGGCCACATTTGGCCCGCCGTGTGATTTCATTTGGCCCTTGAGGCAATATCAAATTAATATTAGAGCTGGCCCGCCGCTGTAGCACCGCATTCACCACATTCACCGCTAATACTCATGCTCGTCAACCCTCCTGATTTTCCAGGGAAACTCCCGAAGATCAGTGTCCTTCCAGAATTTCTCTCAATTTCCAGCTGGACAACAATATTGGGGGCGGGCCTTAAAGGCACTGCCTTTAGCGTTCTCTACAACATGTCGCCACGTCCGCTTTTCCTCCATACAAACAGCGTGCCGGCCCAGTCACATAATACGTATATACAGCTTATATACACACAAGTGAATGTAAGGCACACTTGGTCAACAGTCATACAGGTCACACTGAGGATGGCCATATAAACAATTTTAACACTGTTACAAATATGCGTAACACTGTGAACCCATAGCAAACAAGAATGACAAACACATTTTGGGAGAACATCTGCAGCGTAACACAACAAAAACAGAACAGAACAAATACCCAGAACACCTTGCATCACTAACTCATCCAGGACGCTACAATATACACCCCCGCTACCACCAAACCCCGCCCCAACTCAAACTCGCCACCGAAAAGAGGCATTCAATTTTTATTTTTATTTTATTTTATATGCCAATGACATTTTTTTATTATTATTTGAAACTCGATTTTGCATGTCATTATAAAGTTATATAAGCCTTGCTTGGTCAATATTCAATGCAAAACTTGTTTGGGTCCCTATTAAAAGGTTAATTTGTTCAACCTCGGCCCGCGGCTTTGTTAAGTTTTAGAATTTTGGCCCGCTCTGTATTTGAGTTTGACACCCCTGCTATAAAAAGTAGCATTACTGCTAATATGTAGCATTTTTTGAAAAGGCACTCGCTAGAGAATGAAGAGAAATTCATAACGTACGTGGTAACCTACCACATAGTGAAGGACGAATACTATTTGATTTCCTATTATGCAGCTCATTTTTATTTGACACTTAAAATGTCTCTGACAATCTTGCACTTTATGTTTTGGAAATGACTTGAATGTTTGTGCCATTGCTTAATAACTTTAATAAATACACTTTTGGTCAATTGACTTAGTTGTGATTTCCCTCTCTGCATGAAAGTTTAAAAGTAGCATATATGAATGCAGTATGAAGAAGAATATTTTAATGTAGACACATAATCATCATACTGCTGTGATTATATGCATCAAGTGTTCATTCAAGGCCAGGGCAAAATATCGTGATATATATCATATATCGCGATATGGCCTAAAAATATCACGATATTAAAAAAAGGCAATATCGCCCAGCCTTAATTCCGTTTATATTTACATCTAACACAAATTCCCAACGCATATGGAAACGGGGTCTGTATTTAAGGACAAAATTGTTCTTAGATTGCAATAATTAACATATGTTTAATACAACCTAAGATGTTTTGTCAGAATAAAGCCAATAATGCCAGTTGTGTGGTCCCCTTTATTTAATAATAATAATAATAATAATAATAATAATAATAGATTTTATTTTTAAAAAGCACTTTACGTTGAGCAAACAACCTCAAAGTGCCACAGTGTAAAAAATAGTAATAATAAAAATAAATAAAATATAAAACTGGAAACAGCCTAAAAGCTACAACCAGCATGCATGTCTATAGAAAGGCTTTTTTAAAAAAGATGGGTTTTTAAGCCTTTTTTAAAAGCATCCACAGTCTGAGGTGCCCTCAGGTGGTCAGGGAGAGCGTTCCACAGACTGGGAGCAGCGGAGCAGAAAGCCCGGTCTCCCATTGTTCGAAGCTTTGTCCGTGGAGGTTGGAGGAGGTTAGCCTGTATGGAGCGGAGGTGTCGTGTGGAGGATTTGGGGGTGAGCAATTCCTTGAGGTAGAGGGGGGCATTTCCATGGAGGCACTGGTGAGTTAGTAGGGAGATTTTGAATTCAATCCTGAATCAAACAGGAAGCCAGTGAAGGGATTCGAGAGTTGGTGTGATGTGGTCATGTTTCCGTACTCTCATCAGGATCCTTGCAGCACTATTTCGTATGTAGTGCAGCTTCTGGATGTTCTTGCTAGGGATCCTGACAAGAAGTGCCTTGCAGTAGTCGAGCCTGGAGGAGACAAAGGCGTGGACGAGCCTCTCGGCATCAGAGAGAGTGAGTGAGGGGCGGAGTTTTGCAATGTTCCTGAGGTGGGAGAAGCAGGTCTTGCACAGTTGTTTGATTTGAGCTTCAAAGGTCAGGTGAGGGTCCATTTTAACACCCAGATTAGTGACTGAGGGTGAAAGGTGAATATCGTGATGCTGGTGATGGTGTACGACTGAGTCTGATGCGGGGTGCCGACCAGAATGGCTTCAATTTTGGAGCTGTTTAGTTGAAGAAAATTGTGTTTCATCCACGCCTTTATCTCCTTCAGGCAGTTGGTAAGTGTGGAAGATGGCAGAAAAGTATCGAAAAGTATCAAAATACAGTCTGGTACCGGTACCAAAATACTGGTATCGAGACCACCCTATGGCTTATAAAGCATCCTGTTATGTTTTTGGACATCACAACTTGCCGTAGTTGTAAGCAATGCATGATGGGAATCCGGATGTTGTGTTGTTGTATTGAAGTGCGACTGAAATAAAGACACGCTAAGAAATAGCTCCGTGCCGTCTACTTAATGGGTCGTAGACAAACTTACAAATAATAGGAACATGCATAACAAGTGGCGACGAGGTGGTTTGAGGTCCCACGGGCGCGGTATGTTTGGATTGTGTGCGTGTGGTCAAGTTTTATGAGTGGCGGTGATTTACTGAAGAGAAGCTAACGCGGCTAGTTAGCATTTGGCGCGTCACAGCCTGCGTCTGTTGTGAACAGCGCGAAGAAAAAAAAAAGAGAAGAGGAGACGCGTGACATGGCCGGAGGGAGGACCCGTCTGAGGAGGAGGAATTGTCAGAAGATATTGCTTATAACCAAGAGCCTGAAAGGAAAATGGCAGGAGTTTTGACTATTTTGTATTGGCAAATGACATTGCTAATGATAAAGTAGTACCCACATTTTTGTCAGTGATGGGTCCAAAGACATATAATTTGTTGCGTGACCTGCTGCAGCCCACCAAACCGGGGACCAAAACCTATGCAGAAACAGTGGATGTTCTGACCCAACATTTTTCACCCAAACCATTAATGCTCGCTGAGAGGTTTAGATTCCACAGACGAAATCAAGAAGAGGGAGAATCTGTTACCATGTTTGTTGCAGCGCTGAGGAAATTAGCTGAGCATTGTGAATTTGGACAAGGTTTAAATGATGCATTAAGAGACAGATTGGTCCTCGGACTGAGAAATGAAGCCGCTCAGAAAAAACTGCTGACTGAAAGTAACCCGACGTTGCAGAAAGTCATTGAAATCAGTGTCGCCATGGAAATGGCCTCAAAGGAGGCTCACCAAATGAACGCTACAGGCGGAGTGCATACAGTTCAAACGGATAGACCTAGTGGACAAGGGACATGTTTCCATTGTGGAAAATCAGGACACCTAGCCATGTCATGCTGGTGTAAGGATATGGACTGTCGCAGTTGTGGAAGAAGAGGCCATATCGAGCGGGCCTGCTTAAAAAAAAAGAACAAGGAGAAAACATCAAAGTCTGCCAACATACATGACTCTGTGAAGAACAGGAGGAAAACACAGGTGCACACTGTGAGACAACGGGAGACTGTGTCCAGCGATTCTTCGGAAGGAGAACAGGAGATGAGTGTACACACACTGAATATAATGAAGATGGATGAAGATTCAGAGGGTTACTGGGTGGAGCCCATGCTGGAGTGGCACCCAGTGAGTATGCAAATAGACACTGGTTCAAAAGCATCCATCATCTCAGAGGGGGTCTACAAAAAAGTTTTGGGACACCTTACGCTGCGACCGTCTGATACTAGGTTCAAAACTTATCTAGGGGAACCTGTACCCATGGCAGGAATGACTGATGTCGTGGTCCAGAGTAACAATCAGGTGAGGAAGCTCCCCATCTATATTGTTAAAGGTAATTACCCGGCTATTCTGGGACGTGTGTGGCTAGAGGAAATGAAGCTAAGCTGGCACACTGTAAAAATGGTAACACCAACGGCTACTAGTCTAGCTGCTATTTTGAGGAAACATGATGAGGTTTTCCGGAAGGAGTTGGGCAGTATGAAGGACATTACTGTTAAGCTAAACATTAAACCGAAAACAACACCAAAGTTTATGAAGGCCAGGTCTGTACCATATGCTATTCGATCAAAAGTGGGGGATGAGTTGGACGCCTTAGTTAAAAGCGGTGTTTTGGAACCGGTGACTGTCAGTGAGTGGGCCACGCCCATAGTTCCCGTACCCAAGAAAACGGGAGAAATACGAATCTGTGGAGATTTTAAGGTGACACTGAACCCTGTACTGTCAGCAGAGCAGTATCCTCTTCCCCGCATTGACGATTTGTTTGCCGGGCTGAGTAAGGGGCAAAAGTTCAGCAAAATAGACCTGAACCAAGCCTACTTACAGATGCACGTTCATGAGGATTCTAAAGACTTGCTCACCATAACTACGCAAAAGGGGCTTTTCAGATATTGTCGACTCCCTTTCGGGATCACATCAGCCCCTGCACTTTTCCAACGTGCCATGGATCAGATCCTACATGGCCTCCCTGGTGTACAGTGCTATTTGGACGATATTCTGTGCACAGGAAGTACGGACCAAGAACATCTGGACAATTTGGATGCTGCTCTTCAAAGGCTGAAATAGTATGGGCTCAGGGTTCGCAAAGACAAATGCGAATTTTTTCAACTGTCTGTTGAATATTTGGGACATGTAATTGATGCCCGAGGGTTGCATACTGCGCCGTCAAAGGTTAGAGCGATAGTCGATGCCCCGTCGCCAGAGAATGTTAGCCAATTACGTTCATTCTTGGGCTTACTGAATTATTATGGCCGCTTTATACCGAACTTGTCATCCATGCTCAAGCCGCTACATGACCTGCTTTGTCAAGGAAAGAAGTGGAATTGGAGTGATGCCTGTCAAGAGGGTTTTCAGAAAACAAAGGAGACATTAGTGACATCAGGGGTTCTTACCCATTTTGATCCATCACTCCCCATTCAGTTGGCCTGCGATGCATCCCCGTATGGAGTGGGGGCGGTCATTTCACATGTAATGCCGAACGGGGTAGAGAGGCCCATAGCATTTGCATCACGGACCTTGAACAAAGCAGAGACTAACTATGCTCAGATAGAGCGGGAGGCGTTGAGCATCGTCTATGGGGTTCGCAAGTTCCATCAGTACCTGTATGGGAGACAGTTTACACTGCTGACGGATCACCGACCCCTGACGACCATCCTGGGGTCGCACACTGGGTTACCCTCACTTGCCGCGAGTCGCATGCAGCGGTGGGCGTTGCTTCTGTCGGCTCACTCGTATGACAAAAAGTATCGCAAGGCCGACCTGCACGGCAATGCCGATGCACTGTCCAGGTTGCCTCTTCCTATCACCAGGCCTGAGCCACGGGCAGCAGAAATATTTTACTTCAGTCAGGTGGATGGTGCGCCAGTTACTGCTGCTCATGTGAGGAGGGCCTCTCGCACGGACCCTGTCCTGTCTGCGGTGATGGACATGGTGATGGGGGGTAGATCAGGTGGCGATGCCCCCAGTATTCAACCTTATCTCTCCAGGAGAGCAGAACTGTCTGTGCAATCTGGTTGCTTACTGTGGGGGAGGAGGGTGGTTATTCCCCCATCATTGTGTAAATCTGTTCTGCAGCAGCTCCATGCAGGTCACAGTGGAATAGTTCGAATGAAGGAGATAGCAAGGAGTTACTTCTGGTGGCCAGGAGTGGACAGAGAGATAGAGACTACCGCCAGAACCTGTTCCTCATGCCAAGAAGTTAGGAAGGCACCCCAACTAGCTCCTCTACATCCCTGGGAGTTTCCCGAAGAACCATGGCAACGGGTGCACATTGATTTTGCAGGACCTGTAGAGGGTTGTATGCTCCTTGTGTGTGTGGACGCCCACAGTAAGTGGCCGGAAGTGGCCATAATGAAAACCACTACCACTACAAAGACGATTGAGAGGCTGGGGGAGATTTTCAGCCGGTTCGGTTCTCCTCTTCAGTTGGTCTCAGATAACGGGCCACAACTGGTGTCACAAGAAATGACTACCCTCCTTGAAGCAAATGGCGTACAACACATTCGATCCGCACCATTTCACCCTGCGACCAACGGTCTGGCTGAAAGGTTTGTGCAGACCATGAAGAAAGCTTTAAAGACATCTCAAGAGCAAGGATCATTTCATCAGAGATTGCATAGATTCCTGTTGAGCTATAGGAATACCCCCCATGCCACTACTAAAGTTTCCCCCGCTTCTCTGATGTTCAAAAGAAACCTTCGAACAAACTTTGACTTTCTGAAGCCGACAACGGTGAAGGATATTGTTCAGCATCAACAGGAGAAACAGATTCAACAAAGAATGCAGAAGGCTAAAGAAAGAGTCTTCTTTCCGGATGAGCCAGTGTTAGCAAGGAACTACAGTACTGGCCCCCGATGAGTCCCTGCAACTATAGTCAAGCAATCTGGTCCTGTCTCTTACACCGTCAGTACTGCTGCTGGACTGGTATGGAAAAGACACATCGATCAACTTCTTCAGGCGACAGCAGCGGCCCCCAACCAGCCGTCGGTGGATACTCCGAACGAGTTAGAGTTCAGCGCACCCCATCTCCTGCTGCCACCACCCCAAAGAACAATGGAATATACTGGTGAGACTTCTGCTTTTGACTCTTCACTACAAGATCCTGTGATGGATGTTCCAACACGCACGGCTGTTCCAGAGTCACCCAGCGGAGACCGTAAGACTGAACATTCTGTTGAGCCCCGTTATCCGGTAAGAGAACGCCGTCCTCCAGAACGCCTGAATTTATAGACTCTATGTTTAGAGACCAACCCAAACCAACTGGGGCAGAATAATCCCCATGGGTGTGGTCACGGGGTGAGGCCGTTTAACCTCATCTCAGAGTTATGTTGGGTAACTGTTACCAAACAATGTAAAAAAAAAAATAAAAAAAAAAAAATTGGTGAAGTGCCCATGATACAGTTGAGTTATGGTGTTTTGCTATAAGGATTTTGTTGTTGGGGGGGGATTTTTTCTAAGGGGGGAGGAGATGTTATGTTTTTGGACATCGCAACTTGCCGTAGTTGTAAGCAATGCATGATGGGAATCCGGATGTTGTGTCGTTGTATTGAAGTGCGACTGAAATAAAGACACGCTAAGAAATAGCTCCGTGCCGTCTACTTAATGGGTCGTAGACAAACTTACAAATAATAGGAACATACATAACACATCCTGATTGGCACAGGTGTTTCCTGATTGCCAATCAGGCACATGTAAAGAGGCAATACAATGCAAAACAGAACAAGGAAACAAAAATAAGAGTCCTGGATAGGAAATAAAACCAGAGACTAATAATTGTCATGACAAGGCTTGCGTCTTTGCATCTAAACAGCTGTCATGTTGCAGCACAATAAAGCAAAACCAATCTTGTTGAGGCATTCCCACTTAAAGGGGAACATTATCACCAGACCTATGTAAGCGTCAATATATACCTTGATGGTGCAGAAAAAAGACCATATGTTTTTTTAACCGATTTCCGAACTCTAAATGGGTGAATTTTGGCGAATTAGTGAGTTTTGTTGATGTTGACTGCCAGCTAATCGATGCTAACATGCTACGCTAATCGATGTTAACATGCTATTTACCGTCGGTGCTAAAGCAGACATGTCAAAGAGATGTATGGATAACCTGCAGATGCATTTGCAACTATATTACGTTTCCTGCCACCCACATTTAATGCGAAAAAAACACTTACCAATCGACGGATTTAACTTGCTCCAGTGTCAAAAGATGCGAAAGTCCTGGTCATTTGGTCCGCACATTTTACCGGCGATGCTAACGCAGCTATTCGGCCTTGCTATGGCTATGAATAGCGTCATTAGCTATTTGCTCAATATCTTCAGTTTCTTCTTCAATACTTTCATACTCCAACCATCCGTTTCAATACATGCGTAATCTGTTGAATTTCTTAAGTCGCTGAAATCCGAGTTTGAATCCGAGCTAATGTCACTATATCTTGCTGTGGTATTCCCATTGTTTGTTTACATTGGCAGCACTGTGTGACGTCACAGGGAAATGGATAGTGGTTTCGAAGATAGCGAAAATAAGGCACTTTAAAACTTTATTTAGGGATATTCCGAGACCAGTAAAATTTTGAAGAAAAATTCAAAAAATACAACAAGCCACTGGGAACTGATTTTTATTGTTTTTAACCCTTTTGAAATTGTGATAATGTTCCCCTTTACGCAGAGGATAAAATACTTTGGATGCAGCAATGCTTAAAGTGGTTGAAGGAAAACCAGGAGAACGTAATTGTTGCCTACAGCAAACATTGACCCGGTGACAGAAAACTATAACGGGGAGTGATCAACCAAAACACCTGGTGGGAACACTAATTGCTCAACAAAGACAGGTGAGAAGACTCAGTGCCCATGGAAACCAACAGTAAACGGGGAAAAAGGGTGCACCTAGGAAACGGACTAAAACGGGAAAATTAACAAACATATATCATGCAATGCGGGTAATGGATCATGACAAAAAGAGACTCTTTGCTGAACAAACAATTGCTTTATTACAGACGAGCATCATTAAACAGGTCTGCAGCACTGGAGGAGGTCAAGTCCAAAAAAATTAGGCACTCCTGAACTGGAAAAACCAAACCACAAGTCTTTTATTCCTTCTTTCTCTGTCTGGGTGTGTGCTAAGTCCGGACAACACAACCTGACCATGTAAGGAGATGTTGGTGTGTAGTGACTGAGAAGACAACAGATGTATACCATAACTTTTAGGTTGACGTTTAAAGGGGAAGATTATCACCAAACCTATGCAAGCGTCAATATATACCTTGATGGTGCAGAAAAAAGACCATGTATTTTTTTAACCGATTTCCGAACTCTAAATGGGTGAATTTTGGCAAATTAAACACCTTTCTGTTTATCGGTCTCGTAGCGATGACGTCAGAACGTGACGTCACCGAGGTAATACACCCGCCATTTTCATTTTCAACACACTACAAACACCGGGACTCAACTCTGTTATTTTCCGTTTTTTTGACTATTTTTTGGAACTTTGGAGACATCATGCCTCGTTGGTGTGTTGTCGGAGGGTGTAACAACACTAACAGGGAGGGATTCAAGTTGCACCACTGGCCCGAAGATGCGAAAGTGTCTACCGCCAGACCCCCATTGAATGTGCCAGAGTGTCTCCACAGTTTACCGGCGATGACAGACATGGCACAGAGATGTATGGATAACCTGCAGATGCATTTGCAACGATTAAGTCAACGAAATCACAAAGGTGAGTTTTGTTGATGGTGTTGACTTATGTGCTAATCAGACATATTTGGTCGCAGCATGACTGCCAGCTAATCGATGCTAACATGCTATGCAAATCGATGTTAACATGCTATTTACGCTAGCTATATGTACATTTGAAACTAGATACCCACATTTAATGCGAAACAAACACTTACCAATTGACATATTTAAGTTGCTCCAGTGTCACAAGATGCGAAAGTCCTGATCGTTTGGTCCGCACATTTTAACGGCGATGCTAATAAGGCAGCCATGCTATGGGTCACTTCATTTGGTACACCCATGCCAAATAGCGTCAATAGCTGTTCGCTCAATAGCTTCAGTTTCTTCTTCAATTTCATTTTTGCTAACTGCCTCCATACTCCGACCATCTGTTTCAATACATGCGTAATCTGTTGAATCGCTTAAGCCGCTGAAATCGGAGTCTGAATCCGAGCTAATGTCGCTATATTTTGCTGTGGTAACCGCCATGTTGTTTGTATTGGCAGCCCTGTATGACGTCACAGGGAAATGGACAGTCGCATCGCAAATAGCGAAAATCAAGAGCTTTAAAGCTTTTTCTAGGGATATTCCGGGAGGTGTAAAATTTTTAAAAAAACTTGGAAAAATAAAACAAGCCACTGGGAACTCATTTTTATTGTTTTTAACCCTTTTGAAATTGTGATAATGTTCCCCTTTAAGATAAACATGGAATCTTTATTCCAGTATGGAGCTATAACTATTGCATTCTTTGGCCTAGTTTTAGTACTTCAATCATCAATCAATCAATCAGTGTTTATTTATATAGCCCTAAATCACAAGTGTCTCAAAGGGCTGCACAAGCCACAACGACATCCTCGGTTCAGATCCCACATAAGGGCAAGGAAATACTCACAACCCAATGGGATGTCAATGTGAATGACTATGAGAAACCTTGGAGAGAACCCTCTAGGGGAGACCGGATGCAATGGACGTCAATTAGGTCTGGCATAATATTGTGAAAGTCCAGTCCATAGTGGATCTAACATAATAGTGAGAGTCCAGTTCATAGTGGGGCCTGTAGGAAACCATCTCGAGCTGAGACGGGTCAGCAGCGCAGAGATGTCCCCAACTGATGCACAGGCGAGCGGTCCACCCTGGGTCCCGACTCTGGACAGCAAGCTTGTCATCTATGGCCACCAAACCTGTGCACCCCCTTCCACAAGGGAGAGGGGGGCAGAGTAGAAAAGTAAAGAAACGGCAGATCAACTGGTCTAAAAAGGGGTCTATTTAAAGGCGAGAGTATACAAATTAATTTCAAGATGGGACTTAAATGCTTTTACTTATTCTCGTGAGCAAGCTAATTCCAGTCCACATGCGAATGTGGACTGGAACCATTATTTACTTAAACCTGGTGGTTCGCTTTTCCCAAGTTGGATAGAAACATTCACCATAAGTAGTACATCATATGAGTCAATTGAGTGTGAAGGTTGTCTGTCTATCTGTGTTGGCCCTGCGATGAGGTGGCGACTTGTCCAGAGTGTACACCGCCTTCCGCCGATTGTAGCTGAGATAGGCACCAGCGCCCCCCGCAACCCCAAGTGGTGGAAAAGTGTATTGCAACTGAGTACTGCTGAGAAAAATATATTTTTGGCGGCCCTCTAGGGGTCAATCACAGCCCGATAATGGGCCCCAGGTGTCCGAAACCATTTTACAATACACTGACATGAATAAAAATTACTAATAGCCATTAGGAATTCTTGTCCACCAAGTCAAACCCGGAAATTCCTGTGGACCATGTGGTTGCAACCCAACAATTATTTTGGTTACGTGTGCATCCACATACTTGCAGCCATGCAGGGGTGTGGTAAACCCCAAAATCCCGATTCAATGGGAACCTGCATGTTCCTAATCCTCCTTTTTGGCTAAAACCAGCTTTTCCAAACAGCTCTAAGGCCCACAGTTACTCAAATGGGCTCCTTGCTCTCTTTGCCAAAGAAAAAAAAAAATGAAGAAAACACTTTCTCCTTTTGTCTCACTTTTCTCATATGCTCCACATAAAACAGCTACCTAGTGTGAGGTAAATCCCCTTGTCTTTGATTTAGTTTTTCTTTGATCGAGGGAAGAAGAAATAAAGAGGGTGTGGAAAAGCCACACCAAGAGTAGTCAAGTTTAGGAATTGAGGTAATCTGTTGTGGACAATTAGGTGAGTCTGAAAATTGCACTCAAAGAGGTAATTGTTTGACAGCTAACAAGAGGAAAGTGAGGATAAGAGTGGCACACCTACACTGTTTATTATCTTAATTAACAGTGACAGGTGTGATGAGCTAATAGCACAAATATATATATATATATATATATATATATATATATATATATCCAAGATGGCGGCGCCCGGACGGGCTGCGTCCTCGCGGAGCTCCTGCTAAAGATGAAACATTTGGCAGAAATACCGGACAATTCCACAGACTTTATGGCTGGCTCACATCGTGGTCACTCCGTGATCACGTACGACCGCCAGACACTTCTGGATGTGGACATATCGGGCCGTTTTGGACTGATAGACGCGTGCGTGCTAAACATGCTAACTAGCATGGGAATACGTCGGCGGTTACATCCAGCGGCCTGTGAAGCAGGGGAGTCTAGTAGCAGCGGGGGCCGTCTACGGAGCAGACGCCAGCGGTGTGATCGGAAACGCGGATGTCGAGCGGGGCTAAAAACAAAGCAGAAGGCTAATCCCCACAGAACACCACTTCCCTCCTTCCTGAAGACGGATTTAAATGGAAAATGCGAGACTACTGGTCTGGGTAAGGAGTCAGTTAAATTAGAACAAGTTTTTTCTGCTTTGAGTGTTTCAGAGTTGGACATGTGTTTTACTGAGGTGGCTAACTATGATGCGTGCAGTTTATCAAAGCAACAAACAAACAATCGGAAAATCCCCGTTACTGAGGAGGCTAACCATGATGCGTGCAGTTTATCAAAGCAACAATCAAACAATCGGAAAATTCCTGTCGTATCAATTCCTAGATATGGTCGTAATTATACTAAATGCACTGGGCATAATAAACACAACATTATTAATATTGCTACTACGGATAATTTGATCAAAAACTCCCTAAAACAGCCCACTACCTATAATATAGGTTTTTTAAACATAAGATCATTGTCTCCCAAAACGTTATTAGTTAATGATATTATCAGAGACAACAATCTTAACGTCATCGGTCTCAGCGAAACCTGGCTTAAACCAAACGACTTTTTTGCGCTAAATGAGGCATGTCCTCCTAACTTTACACATGCGGATATTGCCCGTCCGCTTAAAAGGGGTGGGGGGGTCGCACTAATATACAACAAAAACTTTAACCTTAGTCCTAACATAAATAATAAATATAAATCGTTTGAGGTGCTTACTATGAAGTCCGTCACACCGCTGCCTCTACACCTGGCTGTTATCTACCGCCCCCCAGGGCCCTATTCGGACTTTATCAATGAATTCTCAGAGTTCGTTGCTGATCTAGTGACACACGCCGATAATATAATCATAATGGGGGACTTTAATATCCATATGAATACCCCATCGGACCCACCGTGCGTAGCGCTCCAGACTGTAATTGATAGCTGTGGTCTCACACAAATAATAAATGAACCCACGCATCGCAACGGTAATACGATACACCTAGTGCTTGTCAGGGGTATCACCGTCTCCAAAGTTACGATACTCCCGTATACCAAAGTATTGTCCGATCATTACCTTATAAAATTCGAGGTTCAGACGCATGTTCGTCAAACTAATAATAATAATAACTGCTATAGCAGCCGCAACATTAATACGGCCACAACGACAACTCTTGCTGACCTACTGCCCTCGGTAATGGCACCATTCCCAAAGTATGTGGGCTCTATTGATAACCTCACTAACAACTTTAACGACACCCTGCGCGAAACCATTGATAACATAGCACCGCTAAAGTTAAAAAAGGCTCCAAAAAAGCGCACCCCGTGGTTTACAGAAGAAACTAGAGCTCAGAAATTATTATGTAGAAAGCTGGAACGCAAATGGCGCACGACTAAACTTGAGGTGCACCATCAAGCATGGAGTGATGGTTTAATAACTTATAAACGCATGCTTACCTTAGCTAAAGCTAAATATTACTCAAATCTCATCCACCGTAATAAAAATGATCCTAAATTTTTGTTTAGTACGGTAGCATCGCTAACCCAACAAGGGACCCCTTCCAGTAGCTCAACCCACTTTTGCAATTCTTTAGTAAGAAAATTGAATTCATTAGAAAGGAGATTAAAGACAATGCGTCCCAGCTACAACGGGGTTCTATTAACACTGATACGATGGTATATACGGCGGATACTGCCCTCCAAAATAGTTTCTCTCGTTTTGAGGAAATAACATTAGAGGGATTGTTACAACGTGTAAATGGAATAAAACAGACAACATGTTTACTTGACCCTCTTCCTGGGAAACTGATCAAGGAGCTCTTTGTATTATTAGGTCCATCAGTGCTAAATATTATAAACTTATCACTTTCCTCGGGCACTGTTCCCCTAGCATTCAAAAAAGCGGTTATTCATCCTCTTCTTAAAAGACCTAACCTCGATCCTGACCTCATGGTAAACTACCGACCGGTGTCTCACCTTCCCTTTATTTCAAAAATCCTTAAAAAAATTGTTGCGGAACAGTTAAATGAACACTTAGCGTCTAACAATCTATGTGAAACCTTCCAATCCGGTTTCAGAGCAAATCACTCCACGGAGACAGCCCTCGCAAAAATGACTAATGATCTATTGCTAACGATGGATTCTGATGCGTCATCTATGTTGCTGCTCCTCGATCTTAGCGCTGCTTTCGATACCGTCGATCATAATATTTTATTAGAACGTATCAAAACACGAATTGGTATGTCAGACTTAGCCCTGTCTTGGTTTAACTCTTATCTTACTGATAGGATGCAGTGTGTCTCCCATAACAATGTGACCTCGAACTACGTTAAGGTAACGTGTGGAGTTCCCCAGGGTTCGGTCCTTGGCCCTGCACTCTTCAGCATCTACATGCTGCCGCTAGGTGACATCATACGCAAATACGGTGTTAGCTTTCACTGTTATACTGATGACACCCAACTCTACATGCCCCTAAAGCTGACCAACACGCCGGATTGTAGTCAGCTGGAGGAGTGTCTTAATGAAATTAAACAATGGATGTCCGCTAACTTTTTGCAACTCAACGCCAAAAAAACGGAAATGCTGATTATCGGTCCTGC
Source organism: Nerophis ophidion (assembly GCF_033978795.1). NCBI lineage: Eukaryota > Metazoa > Chordata > Actinopteri > Syngnathiformes > Syngnathidae > Nerophis > Nerophis ophidion. Next base: position 17,932,636 of record NC_084630.1, on the reverse strand, counting down.
TAGACACCGAACTCTATTTAATAATACAACTCTAACATTTGACAACCAAACAATTAAACAAGGCGACACGGTAAAGAATCTGGGTATTATCTTCGACCCAACTCTCTCCTTTGAGGCACACATTAAAAGCGTTACTAAAACGGCCTTCTTTCATCTCCGTAATATCGCTAAAATTCGCTCCATTCTGTCCACTAAAGACGCTGAGATCATTATCCATGCGTTTGTTACGTCTCGCCTCGACTACTGTAACGTATTATTTTCGGGTCTCCCCATGTCTAGCATTAAAAGATTACAGTTGGTACAAAATGCGGCTGCTAGACTTTTGACAAGAACAAGAAAGTTTGATCACATTACGCCTGTACTGGCTCACCTGCACTGGCTTCCTGTGCACTTAAGATGTGACTTTAAGGTTTTACTACTTACGTATAAAATACTACACGGTCTAGCTGCATCCTATCTTGCCGATTGTATTGTACCATATGTCCCGGCAAGAAATCTGCGTTCAAAGGACTCCGGCTTGTTAGTGATTCCCAAAGCCCAAAAAAAGTCTGCGGGCTATAGAGCGTTTTCCGTTCGGGCTCCAGTACTCTGGAATGCCCTCCCGGTAACAGTTCGAGATGCCACCTCAGTAGAAGCATTTAAGTCTCACCTTAAAACTCATTTGTATACTCTAGCCTTTAAATAGACTCCCTTTTTAGACCAGTTGATCTGCCGTTTCTTTTCTTTTTCTTCTATGTCCCACTCTCCCTTGTGGAGGGGGTCCGGTCCGATCCGGTGGCCATGTACTGCTTGCCTGTGTATCGGCTGGGGACATCTCTGCGCTGCTGATCCGCCTCCGCTTGGGATGGTTTCCTGCTGGCTCCGCTGTGAACGGGACTCTCGCTGCTGTGTTGGATCCGCTTTGGACTGGACTCTCGCGACTGTTGGATCCATTGTGGATTGAACTTTCACAGTATCATGTTAGACCCGCTCGACATCCATTGCTTTCCTCCTCTCTAAGGTTCTCATAGTCATTATTGTCACCGACGTCCCACTGGGTCATTATTGTCACCGATGTCCCACTGGGTGTGAGTTTTCCTTGCCCTTATGTGGGCCTACCGAGGATGTCGTGGTGGTTTGTGCAGCCCTTTGAGACACTAGTGATTTAGGGCTATATAAGTAAACATTGATTGATTGATTGATATATATATATATGTCTTGATTGGATTATCCAGAGAATAGTCCTCGATACCGTGGTTGAGCGCAATATGTATGTGTGGCAAAAATCACAAGACTACTTCATCTCTACAGAACTGTTTCATGAGGGGTTCCTCACTCTGATCGACAAACACTTCCCCAAAGGCAACACCCTAAGAAAAATATTCAACAAGAACAACATTAAATTGAGCTACAGCTGTATGAATTACATACAACAAATCATTTCAAACCACAACAAAGCAATTGCAAAAGAACTGCCTACCCCCAGACTAAACGACTCTGAAACCAATAAGGAATGTAACTGTCGCAAGAAACCTGATTGCCCTCTCAACGGAGGATGCTTACAAACATCAGTTGTTTACCAAGCAAAGGTAACACGCAAGGACATTAACACATCCGACACGTACAGATGCGTTTAAAACCAGATGGAATAATCACAAGGCCTCCTTTAGAAACCAGACTTTGCGGAATTCTACAGAACTCAGCAAGCACATTTGGAACCTCAAAGACAATAATGTTGCATATTCAATGACATGGCAAATTCTTGCATCCTTAAAACAGTGGTAATAAAAGATGCAACCTATGCTTAAAAGAGAAACTGTTTATTATATATCATCCAGACCTCTCATCCCTCAACAAGCGCAGTGAAATCATATCAACGGAAACACCTCCTAGGAAACACATGAGCCAATCACGACACCCTACGCCTGCCTGTACCCACCCACTCTGTGCCCTATATAAACCATTGTATGTGAATGCTTCCATTAAAATCTCCTGATGATTGAGGGAACCCCTCATGAACAGTTCTGTAGAGATGAAGTAGTCTTGTGATTTTTCCCACACCTACATATATATATATATATATATATATATATATATATATATATATATATATATATATATATATATATATATATATCATCGTCGTCGACAGTCACTCGAACAAGTATGACAATCCTCCTGGTAGAGGTGTATCCCTCTATAGAGGATGTGTCTGCGTGACTTTGTTTAATGTGGGGAGACTGGTGCACAGACAGTCACCACACGATCCTTGGGTTAGGGTCCTGTGGCATTGGCCTGGAGTCCAAGACGACTGGGGACCCTTTTCTGCTGCAGCTTTCTCCCGCCATCGCAGCTGTTGTGGTAGTCCTTAAATATACCGTCTTCCGCCTGCTGCGCCGTTGAAATCCTCACCATATCCCTGGCTACGGGGGCAGTCAGGTACTAGGCCTTTGCCAAGGGCCACCTGGGGTAACAGTATTTAAAGGGGTTAACCTCCTAGTGCCCCAAGACCCTATAGAGGAGCCTCCACTGCCGATGCACATTAACGTGCATATATATAATAGAATATAAATATATACTGTATATGTCCCTGCTTTTCCCCGGCAGCTGTGTCTGCCAGCACGTTCGCTGGCAGCATGCCCAAACACACCCCTGCTCGCGTTGGACACATCAAGCCCACGCAGCGACAAGGCTGCAGGCAATCTAGAATCAGCGCGCCTGTTCCTGATGAGAGGGAGCGGCATAAAGGCCAGCGGACCCGAGGAACCTTTGCAAAAACGTAGCCTAACTTCCACATTAAGCATCACGTCTCTGGCTTCCCTCCCTCGTACTTGCTTGCCTTATCTGTGCCCCTTCCTTGTGTCCCATGTTGATGTCCTTTGTGTCTTGCACAGTGTTTTCCCCGTCTTCTGTGATCGAGTTTTGCTTCTCGACTTCCATCCGGATTTCTAACTGCCTTCCCCGATCCTCGACCCCTGCTTGGACACGGACATCATTGCCTCTCTCCAACTCTCGACTACTTGCCACAAACTACCCCTTCGCCTTGCCCCCTTGGTTCGACAGAAGATTAATCCAACACGCACTGACAACAAACCCTTGTAACATTCACATTGTTAATTCTGCACATCATCCACACTCATTCACTTGAAGTAGCATACACACCCCACACTCATAAAAGGTTTGAATACACATGCTAGTCCTGGGCATGACGTTAAAGTATATCCGGCAGTTGAGGCTCCTCTATGGGGTCTTGGGGCATGAGGAGGTTAACCCCTTTACTACTGTTATCTCAGGTGGCCCTTGGCTAAGGCCGAGTACCTGACTGGCCCCTAGCCAGGGATACACTGAAGACCTCAACGGCGGAACAGGCGGAAGACGGTAAATGTAAGAACTAACACAACGACTGCGATGGCGGAAGAAGGCACCCCCACATCCATGTGGGGCCAGTTATGGGGAAATAACGACCCACGACCTCAACGGTGGAACAGGCGGAGGATGATTGCTAACCCTCTGGAGCGTCACAACGGCTGGGATGGCAGATGAAGGCTGCAGCATAAAAGGGTCCCCAGTCGACATAAAGACCAGCGGATCCAAGAAACCCTTGCCAGAATGGAGCCTGACTTCCACAGTAAGCATCACGTCTCTGGCTTCCCTCCTTCGTGCTTGCTCGCCTTCTCTGTGCTCTTTCCTTGTGTCCCTAGTTGATGTCCCTTATGTCTTGTGTAGTGTCTTCCCCGTCTTCTGTGATTGAGTTTTGCTTCTCCACTTTCATCTGGATGACTGACTGCCTTCCCCGATCCTCAACCCCTGCTTGGACACGGACATCATCGCCTCTCTCCAACCCTCGACTGCTTGCCTCGAACTGCCTCTTCGCCTTCCCCCCTTGATTCGACGGAAGATTCATCCAACACGCACTGACAACAAACCCTGGTAACATTCACATTGTTAATTCTGTACATCGTCCTCACTCATTCACTTGAAGTAGCATACACACCCCACACTCATAAAAGGTTTAAATACACCTGCTAGTCCTGGGCATGACGTTAAAGTGCATCCGGCAGTGAAGGCTCCTCTATGGGGTCTTGGGGCACGAGGAAGTTAACCCCTATACTACTGTTATCCCAGGTGGCCCTTGGCAAAGGCCGAGTACCTGAATGGCCCCTAGCCGAGGGATACGGTGAAGACCTCAACGGCGGAACAGGCGGAAGACGGTAAATGTAAGAACTACTACAATGGCTGCGATGGCGGAATAAGGCACTCCCACATCCATGTGGGCCCAGTTATGGGGAAATAACGACCCACGACCTCAACGGTGGAACAGGCGGAGGATGATTGTTAACCCTATGGGGCGTCACAACGGCTGGGATGGCAGATGGAGGCTGCAGCAGAAAAGGGTCCCCAGTCGACATAAAGACCAGCGGATCCAAGAAACCCTTGCCAGAACAGAGCCTGACTTCCACAGTAAGCATCACGTCTCTGGCTTCCCTCCCTCGTGCTTGCTCGCCTTCTCTGTGCTCTTTTACTTGTGTCCCTAGTTGATGTCCCTTATGTCTTGTGTAGTGTCTTCCCCGTCTTCTGTGATTGAGTTTTGCTTCTCCACTTCCATCTGAATGACTGACTGCCTTCCCTGATACTCAACCCCTGCTTGGACACGGACATCATTGCCTCTCTCCAACCCTCCACTGCTTGCTACGAACTGCCTCTTCGCCTTCCCCCCTTGGTTCAACGGAAGATTCATCCAACACGCACAGACAACAAACCCTGGCAACATTCACATTGTTAATTCTGCACATCGTCCTCACTCATTCACTTGAAGTAGCATAGAGACCCTACACACTCATTAAAGGTTTAAATACACCTGCGAGTCCTGGGCATGACGTTAAAGTGCATCGGCAGTGAAGGCTCCTCTATGGGGTCTTGGGGCACTAGGATGTTAACCCCTATACTACTGTTATCGCAGGTGGCCCTTGGCAAAGACCTAGTAACGGACTGCCCCCTAGCCAGGGATACGGTGAAGACCTCAAGGGCGGGGAAGGCGGAAGACGGTAGATGTAAGAACTAACACAATGACTGCGATGGCGGAAGAAGGCACCCCCAGATCCATGTGGGCCCAGTTATGGGGAAATAACAAACTAAGACCTCAATTGTGGACCAGTCGGAGGATGATTGCTAACCCTATGGAGCGTCACAACAGCTGGGATGGCGGAAGAAAGGCTGCAGCAGAAAAGGGTCTTCAGTCGTCTTGGACTACATGCCACTGGACCCTGACCCGGATCTGTCAAGGATCGTTTGGTGACTGTCTGTGCACCAGTCTCCCCATGTTAGACTAAGTCACACACAGGCATCTTCCATACAGGGATACCCCCTACCACAGGGCTGTCCAAACTTTTTTCCACTTAGGGCCTCACACGGAAAAATTAAAGCATGCGTGGGCCGTTTTCTGTATTAATCATTTTCAAACCATAACAAAATATATGGATTTTTAAAATGTATTTTACTTTTAGGGGTTCCGGGGAACATAAAGGGTCTCAGTTATTAAAATGTTAAAAATAAGCCATACGTTTTATGGCTTTTCTGTCAAAAACATATTTGTTTTTTAATAGTAAAACTGAAATATGCAGTATTTAGTGAAGTGAATTATATTTATATAGCGCTTTTCTCTAGTGACTCAAAGCGCTTTACATAGTGATACCCAATATCTAAGTTACATTCAAACCAGTGTGGGTGGCACCGGGAGCAGGTGGGTAAAGTGTCTTGCCCAAGGACACAACGGCAGTGACTAGGATGGCGGAAGCGGGAGTCGAACCTGCAACCCTCAAGTTGCTGGCACGGCCACTCTACCATCCGAGCTATACCGCCCCAATTAGAGCCCTAAAAGATCAATCATGCAGGACACCATTGATTTTAATTCTTTATTTTTTTGGAGTAATCACAGTGAAAAGATAAATAAAATACCATTAAATATATTTGGGATCCAGAAGGTGTCCCCACTCATAAAGTGATACATTTTTATTAGTTTTTTTTTTTTTTTTTTAACTTTCAACACTTAAGTTACGAGATCAACTTCAGATATATCTGTGGATTTTACGTTTTATTATTTTGTTTGTTTTATGATCTTTTGTCAAAGAAAACTTTGTTTTCATATGGCAACTGCACAATATATGCAATATTTACCACAAAAAACAATTTAAAAACGAAATTTTTGAACTAAGTGGAGCTTTGAAAATGATTCATCGTACAATGGATATTTTTGTCATTATTTTTAGTTTTGAGCAATGGCAAAAAAAATAATAATAATAATTGATTGATTGAAACTTGTAATTAGTAGATTGCACAGTACAGTACTTATTCCCTACAACTGACCACTAAATGGTAACACCCGAATAAGTTTTTCAACTTGTTTAAGTCAGGGTCCACGTTAATCAATTCATGGTAAAGATGTTTTTTACATGGTAAAATAAAGACAAAAGAAAAATAAAAAAACAGCCTGCATGGTAGCTTTGTGTCAACATTGCAACTTTTTCTCGTTAGATTTCACCTCATTCCAATATTTTTAGTGTCCTTTTTTATTTTTGCAATAGCATTTCCAGAATGTGTGGCAAATGGCCCCCGGACCGCTCTTTGGACATCCTTGCCATACCAGGAGGATCGTCATACTCGCTTCGAGTAACCGCCAATGATGAGCGCATGAAAACACTTTATTTTGAAATTATCCTGTTATACTGTCTTTTACATTAGCTATACTTTACTGGAGACTAAATGTATTAGTTTCGGAATGAAGCAATTGGCTTCCTGCTGTCTCACCCCATTCAACATGTTCAAAAGTAGCATTATGTACTGTAGAGTTTGTTGCTCTAAAACCGAGACTAGCAAAAACAAAAGTATGTTCTTGAGTGTCATGTTTCGATGCAACAATAAAGGAGTGATCCTACTGCTACTTCAAGTGCTAGCTGTTAGCCTCAGCACGTACACAGAATGTTGTGACATAAAGATGCGTGGCAACCCATGCATATCGCAACATACAGTAAAAGGCACAGAACAGCTCCGTTTCAAAAAGAAAGATAAAACAAAAGTCGTCAACGTAAGAAAAAATATATAAATGAATGCCAGAACAACATGGGACAAGCAGAAATGCACAGACATGTTGGTTTACAGCAGAAGTCACTGCGTTTTTAGCACGTGCAATGAGTGAGCTCGTCCCATAGCACAAACATTAACATAGCTTTCCTATCACGGTTATATGGTGCGCATGTCAAAGGAAAGTACAAAACCCAAAACCAGTGAAGTTGTCACGTTGTTCATCCATCCACCCATGTTCTACTGATTGTCCCTTTCAGGGTTGTGGGGGGCGCTTAAGTCTGTCTCAGCTGCATTCGGGCGAAGGCGTTGTACACCCCGGCCAAGTCGCTACCTCATCACAGGGCCAACACAGATAGACAGACAACATTCACACTCACATTCACACACTAGGGCCAATTTAGTGTTGCCAATCAACCTATCCCCAGGTGCATGTCTATGGAAGTGGGAGGAAGCCGGAGTACCCGGAGGGAACCCACTCAGTCATGGGGAGAACATGCAAACTCCACACAGAAAGATCCTGAGTCGGGATTGAACTCAGGACTACTCAGGACCTTCCTATTGTGAAGCACATGCCCTAACCCCTCCTCCACCGTGCTGCCCGTTGTCACATTGTGTAATTTGTAAAAAAAAAAAAAACAGAATACAATGATATGCAAATCATTTTCAACTTATATTTAATTGAACAGACTGCAAAAATAAGATATTTAATGGTTGAACTGAGAGGCTTCGTTATTTTTTGCAAATAATCATTAACTTAGAATTTAATGGCAGCAACACATTGCTAAAAAGTTGGCACAGGGGCATTTTTACCACTGTGTTACATGGCCTTTCCTTTTAACAACACTCACTAAACGTTTGAGTACTGAGGAAACTAACATTTGAAGCTTTTCAGGTGGAAATGTTTCCCTTTATTGCTCAGTGCACTTGTTTGAAGCCTCCATTGTGGTATTTTAGGCTTCATATTGTGCCACACATTTTCTATGTAGTTTGTGAAATTAATTATATTTATATAGCGCTTTTTCTCTAGTGACTCAAAGCTCTTTACATAGTGAAACCCAATATCTAAGTTACATTTAAACCAGTGTGGGTGGCACTGGGAGCAGGTGGGTAAAGTGCCTTGCCCAAAGAAACAACGACAGTGACTAGGATGGCGGAAGCAGGGATCGAACCTGGGACCCTCAAGTTGCTGGCACGGCCACTCTACCAACCGAGCTATACTGCCCCAATGTGTATGATGTAAATACATCAATGCTTTGTGGCATACTTGTCAACCTTGAGACTTTCGATTTCGGGAGGTGGGGGGCGTGCTCGGGGGTGGAGCGGGGGGCGTGGTTGGGGTTGGGGCATGGTTGGGGGCGTGGTAAATATTTAATATATATATATATATATATATATATATATATATATATATATATATTAAATATATATAAATACAGTATATATATAATACTTGACTTCCAGTGAATTCTAGCTATATATATATATATATATATATATATATATATATATATATATATATATATATATTTACAAAATAAATAGTTCAATTTTAGTGTTCATTTATTTACACGTATACACACACATAACACTCATCTACTCATTGTTGAGTTAAGGGTTGAAATGTCCATCTTTGTTCTATTCTCTGTCACTATTTTTCTAACCATATGCATGCACAGTTAGACTCTCTGGCAGAGAAGAAGTCTAGCAAAACTCCTAGCCATTATGGACAACACCTCCCACCCAGTACACTCGGACCTTGCGGAGAGAATGAGCACGTTCAGTGGAAGGCTCAGACTCCCAAAATGTAGCACGGAACGGCACAGGAGGTCCTTCATACCGACAGCCATCAGACTGTATAATGCATATGTTCCTTGACTGCACTTAAATGTAGAATATATGTAGAATATATTTATATCATTCATATATTATATATATAATATATATATATTATATTTTTTATTATTATCATTGTTTATTGTGAGCAAACTGTGGTGCTGAATTAAAAATAAAGTACATTCTATTCTATTCTATGTACAGTAAATGGCAGTATTGTCCTGTTTAAGAGTGTCACAAGTTCACAACATTGGAGCTTACGGCAGACCAACTGCTTTACGGTAGACGAAAATGTGACTGCTGTTTTGTGTTATTACTGGGCTGGGAGTACTTTAATGAAACTGCCTAACAATAAACCCACATAAGAAACCAAGAACTCGCCCTCAATCATTCTACAATTATAACGTCATTGGGCAGGCTCGCTCTTTATACTGTGGGAAAGCCGACGTGAAAACAGACTGTCGACACGTCACTCAGGGCAGCTTGGAGCTGGAGGGGGCGTGGCCCCCAGCTCCGCCTGAATTTCGGGATATTTTCGGGAGTAAATTTGTCCCGGGAGGTTTTCGGGAGAGGCGCTGAATTTCGGGAGTCTCCTGGAAAATCCGGAAGGGTTGGCAAGTATGCCTTGTGGGGACATTAAGGCCTTGAGGCTAACCACCAAACTCACAAACCAGTGGGATGTCAATGTGCATGACTTCTCGAAACCTTGGAGAGGACCTCAAGACCTTTGTTAGATCGGAATCTGGGTTTAACATGGTTTGTGGAGCTCCCCCTGGTGTTGTGGTTATGACGGTCATTTACGTTATGAAAGTAGTTTGACTTGTACTTCGGTATCAGGGAGGTGTAGCGGATTTTATAGACTAGGCTCAGTGCAAGTTGTTTTACTCTGTCCTCCACTCTGAGCCAGTCCACCTTGGAGAAGTGGGTAGAAGTGAGGTGTGATTTGGAGTGGAGGTCTAGAAGTAACCTGACTTGCTTGTTCTGGGATGTTTGGAGTCTAGATTTGAGGGTTTTGGAGGTGCTAGGGTAAGCGTAATCAAAAAAGGGTTGAATGAAAGTTCCCTTTAGAATCTTCATGGTGCTTTTGTTGACCAGAGATAATATTTTGTAGATATATCGTGTTTGTTGGTTGACCTTTTTGATTACCTTGGTTGCCATTTTATCACATGAAAGATTAGCCTCTGGAATGGAACCTAGGTAGGTGACCCCATCTTACCTGGTGATAACAATGTCACCCATTTTATAGTGAAGTCACTGACTTTCTTAAGCAGACTGACCATACGTCCTCTTTTCCCTTGACATCTCCTCTTTTGCGGGACTGTCCGGGGTGTTCGGGCGGGGTTTCTTAAATGCCTCAAATGTACGCCGTTTTGTGTCAGGATTGCGTGTATTTTTAATGTAAGTACATGGTTAAGAGAGGTTAGAAACAAAAACAAATGGTGAAGGTGTGTGTACGCAACAACATTCGTGAGGGCGGGGGAGAGACAGAGAGAGCGAGGTAGTGAATCGATTGTCAATCAAGGCATAGTTAGTCAATAGACATACAGGTCACACTGAGGGTGGCCGTATAAAAAAGTTTAACACTGTTACAAATATGCGCCACTTTGTGAACCCACACCAAACAAGAATGAAAAACACATTTCGGAAGAACAGCCGCACCGTAACACATAATAAACATAACAGAACAAATACCCAGATCCCCTAGCAACACTGGGATGCTACAATATACACACCCCCACCCACCTCAACCCTGATTACATCACATCAAATATTCCACTTTGAAAAATATTTTTGGTGGAAGATTTTGCATATTATGTTTTTTTTTGTCAAACAAAACATGTTTTAAAGGGTGGAAAACAAACAAACAAAAGAACAACATGAAAAACTAAAACATTTTGAAATGATGGATAGATCTGAAGTTGATTTAAGCGTTACATATCAAATGTATGTATGCCCTGGCATACATCCATCCATCCATTTTGTACCGCTTATTCCCTTTGGGGTCGCGGGGGGCGCTGGTGCCTATCTCAGCTACAATCGAGTGGAAGGCAGTATACACCCTGGACAAGTCGCCCCCTCATCACAGGGCCAACACAGATAGACAGACAACATTCACACTCACATTCACACACTAGGGCCAATTTTAGTGTTGCCAATCAACCTATCCCCAGGTGCATGTCTATGGACACCATTATCATCATTTCGTGACCGAAGCAAAACACTTTTTACACTTTTATACTAAAATAAATACACCTCCAACTTATTAAATAAAAACATAGAAAAAACTACCAGCAGGGGTAGAGTTTAGATCAGGGGTCCCCAAACTTTTTGACTTGGGGGCCGCATTGGATTGGCCCAGGGCCGGGCTGTACATATATATATATACACAAACCCCGTTTCCATATGAGTTGGTAAATTGTGTTAGATGTAAATATAAACGGAATAAAATGATTTACAAATCATTTTCAACCCATATTCAGTTGAATGCAATACAAAGACAAGATATTTGATGTTCAAACTCATAAACTTCCATTCATCCCATCCATTTTCTACTGCTTATTCCCTTTCGGGGTCGCGGGGGGCGTGGCGCCTATACTTTATTTATTTTTTTCTTAGCAAATAATAATTAACTTAGAATTTTATGGCTGCAACATGTGCCAAAGTAGTTGGGAAAGGGCATGTTTACCACTGTATTACATCACCTTTTCTTTTAACAACACTCAATAAACGTTTGGGAACTGAGGAAACTAATTGTTGAAGCTTTGAAAGTGGAATTCTTTACCATTCTTGTTTTATGTGCGGATGAGGGGACAGGGCTGCGGAGCTAGCACTGAGCGCTGGGACGGAGAGGCTTCGTGGTGTCTTGTCTGGGTGAGCAGGTGTCGGACACCTCAGTCACCTTGGACGTATCCTCGCTCATCCATGCGGACTGGACACAGGCCGAAAATGGAGTCGGCTGTCTTGGTTGCTTTGTTGGGTCTGCTCCTGTCTCTGGCCATGCTCCCCCCATCCCAGCGGACGATGGCGTGGAACACCCCAGAGGCCACCACAGTGGATATGTTTCTTTTACTTTTTATTCATAGCTAGTATGTAGAAGTGTCTGGTTGTATCTGCTGCTTTAATGTCTTTAATATCCTCTGTGTTCTTTGATGTTTGATGTTTCCCTCTTACACACATGGAAGAGGGATGTGTACCATGGCTATGAGTTGTTGTTTTTTCCCTTGGCCTCAGTCTGCACCTCCTCTCCAGGGCCCAGGCTAAAACTGATTTTTTTTATTTTGTTTTAATCTTCTATTCCCCCCCCCCCCCCCCCCCCCCCTTGTTTACCTGTATCTCATCTTTTTTGTAAGGGGCGCTGGAAGCCGGCAGACCCGTCAGCGATCCTGTTCTGTCTCCCTGTAATGTTTGTCTAAACTTGAATGGGATTGTGCTGAAAATTTTAATTTTCCTGAAGGAACTCTCCTGACGGAATAAATAAAGTACTATCTAATCTAATCTAATCTATATAGAGCTTCAGTCGTTCAACAGTCCGGGGTCTCCGCTGTCGTATTTTACGCTTCATAATGCGCCACACATTTTCCATGGGAGACAGGTCTGGACTGCAGGCGGACCAGGAAAGCACCCGCATTCTTTTTTTTAAAAAGCCACGCTGTTGTAATACTTGTCTTGTTGAAATAAGCAGGGGCGTCCATGATAACCTTTCTTGAATGACAACATGTGGTGCCCCAAAACCTGTATGGACCTTTCAGTATTAATGGTGCCTTCACAGTTGGGCACTAATACACCCCCAAACCATCACAGATGCTGGTTTTTTAACTTTGCACCCATAAAAATCCGAATGATTATTTTCCCCTTTGATCTGGAGGATACCACGTCCTCCGTTTCCAAATATAATTTGAAATGTGGACTCCTCAGACCACAGAACTTCTTTCCACTTTGCATCAGTCCATCTTAGGTGAGCTCGGGCCCAGCCTAGCCGGCGGCGTTTCAGGATATTGTTGATAAATGGGTTTGGCTTTGCATAGTAGAGTTTTAACTTGCACTTACAGATGTAGCGACCAACTGTAGTTACTGACAGTGGTTTTATGAAGTGTTCCTGAGCCCGTGTGGTGATATCCTTTACACACTGATGTCGGTTTTTGACGCAGTACCGCCTGAGGGATATCATCGCTTACGTGCAGTGATTTCTGCAGATTCTCTGAACTTTTTGATGATTTTACGGACTGTAGATGGTAAAATCCCTAAATTCCTTGCAATAGCTCGTTGAGAAATGTTGTTCTAAAACTGTTTGACAATTTGCTTACAAAGTGGTGACCATCACCCCATCCTTGTTTGTGAATTACTTAGCATTTCATGGACGCTGCTTTTATACCCAATCATGGCACCCAACTGTTTCCAATTAGCCTGCACACCTGTGGGATGTTCCATATAAGTGTTTGATGAGCATTCCTCAACTTTATCAGTATTTTTTACCACCTTTCCCAACTTCTTTGTCACATGTTGCTGGCATCAAATTCTAAAGTTAATGATTATTTGCAAAAAAAAATGTTTATCAGGTTGAACATCAAATATGTTGTCTTTGTAGCATATTCAACTGAATATGGGTTGAAAATGATTTGCAAATCATTGTATTCCGTTTTTATTTACATCTAACACAATTTCCCAACTCATATCACAAGATTTTTGAACAACAGTGGGACCAAACTGGCAAATAACTTCAACTCAATGCGTTGTTTTTCCGTCATTAAAAGATGTTTTGTTTAAATATTTTTATAACTATAATGTGTCACACCTATGGATCATGTTTTGTTTTATCATGTTTTGATTTTGGACATTTAATTCTGTCTTGGCACTTCCTGGTTTGTTTTCGTCTCCATGCCAACTCCTTAGTTTTCACCTGTCACGTCCCTGTTCTCAGCCTCACACCTGTTTTCACTAATGATCATAGCTATTTAAGTCACTCTTTTTCTTGTCTTCGTCCTGGGATCTTCACACTCGCACGCACCCTACCCATGCTGCACCTCCTTCACGAGCTCGATAATCTGTTTCATGCCTTGTTGTTCGTTTTGGTCCACGCCGAGTAAGTTTTGTTGATTGTGGCATAGATAGTAACTTTTGTTTATTTGTATATAGTCATGCCATTGTGCTGTTTTGTTTTAAGTTTAGTATAGATTATTATCCACCACAGAGCGCGTCCTTGGTTTGCCTTTTTGTAGTTTGTTTGTTTATTTAATAAATATCATGTACTCACGTCCACGCCTCGCCCGTGTTGATTCTATTCTGCGTCGAAGAAACAATCCACGCCCAAGCCATGTTGTGACATAACGTAAATAACATATATACTATACATACAATTGAAAATATTTCATTCGGTAGCAGAAGTAAATAATAGGGATAATACTACTTAAGTAATAAGTAGTAATGGGGGACGGCGTGGTGCAGTACAATCAATCAATCAATGTTTTTTATATCGCCCTAAATCACAAGTGTCTCAAAGGGCTGCACAAGCCACAACGACATCATCAGTTCAGAGCCCACACAAGGGTAAGGAAAAACTCACAAACCAGTGGGATGTCAATGTGAATGACTTTGATAAACCTTGGAGAGGACCTTAGGACCTTTGTTAGATCGAAATCTGGGTTTAACATGGTTTGTGGAGCTCCCCCTGGTGTTGTGGTTATGGCGGTCATTTACGTTATGGAAGTAGTTTGACTTGTACTTCGGTATCAGGGAGGTGTAGCGGATTTTATTGACTAGGCTCAGTGCAAGTTGTTTTACTCTGTCCTCCACTCTGAGCCAGCCCACTTTGGAGAAGTGGGTAGAAGTGAGGTGTGATCTGGGGTGTAGGTCTAGAAGTAACGGACTTCCTGCCGTCCATGTGTGGGTTGCAGTGACGATGGATACAGGACGCATCGTAGCAGGTTTGACTTTGATTTATTTCAATACTTGTTAAGTCTTCTTGCATGGATGTCGCGGCACTTTTCAGTGCGCGCCTGCGGTGTCCGGGGCTTGCGTCTGTTGCGGGGTTTCATTGTCTCTCAGGTCTTGTTGTTCGTTGCTCGTGGTCGTTCTTCTCAGGTGGGTTCCTTCTCCTACTTCCCCCTCAATGTTCCTCCTTCCCCCTTTTTATGCTGCAGCAGAAGGTAATGAGATTGAGCGCAGCTGTGTGGTGTACGCACCTTGCGCTGATTGCTGTTGTCGTGCCGCCCTGCGAGCGTCACGCCTCTCCTCTCTGCTGCATGCCCCACCTCCTGGCCTCCATCTTTGTCAGGACAATCATGTTTCTTAGCCTGCTGTCGGCCCGTCGGCTGCGTCTCTCCACACCTGACTTGCTTGTTCTGGGATGTTTGGAGTCTAGATCTGAGGGTTTTGGAGGTACCAGGAGGTGCAAGCGTAATCGAAAAAGTGTTGAATGTGAGTTTCTGCTAGAGTCTTAATGGTGCTTTTGTTGACCAGAGAGGAAATTCTGTAGAGAAATCTCCTTCGTTGGTTGACCTTTTTGATTACTTTGGTTGCCATTTTATCATAGGAAAGATTAGCCTCTGGAATGGAACCTAGGTAGGTGACCTCATCTTTCCTGGTGATAACAATGTCACCTACTTTTATAGTGAAGTTACTGACATTCTTAAGTAGACTGTCCTCTTTTGCAGGACTGTCCGGGCGGGGTTTCTTTCTTTTCTTTTTTTTTTTGCAAATATATTTTATTAGGTTTTACAGTTAAAATGACATTAATCAGTCATACTTTGCTCACGCAAACCCTTCATACAGGCACACAACCACTCATACACACTCACATACGCACTTGAGGAGAGAGGTGCACTCGAACTTTAACAACTCAAGCTTTACAGTATAAACATTATTAGAAAATACTTAATTTTTTCAAGAGTCATTACATTCACAAGTTAATTTAACCAATTCCTGAAGTTGGGTGCAGATGGGGTTTTCCAGTCTCTGAAAACGAGTCTTTTGGCCAAGCAGCAACACAGTTGTAATATATTTTGTAAGCTTTTGTGTTTCTGAAGGCCACCCAAACAAGATTATATCCCTGTCAGGGACAAGTTTTCTCTGATATACCCCCGAGTAAAAAAAGAAAATGCTGGACCAAAATTATTGAATAATTGGACAGCCCCAAGACGAGTGAGACAATGATCCTTCAGCAGATTTACATTTATCACAAAGTGGAGATGTATCAGGATACAATTTGCGTAATAAAACTTTAGAATAGTAAAAACAACGAATCACTTTAAACTGCATGAGTCTACGCCTGCTGTTAATTGAGCACTTGTGAATTTGAGAGAGTGTCTGTTCCCATTGCTGATTGGGTATTGTTGTTCTTAGTTCCTGTTCCCATGCTCTTTTAAAGGCCTACTGAAATGAGATTTTCTTATTTAAACGGGGATAGCATAGCAGGTCCATTCTATGTGTCAAACTTGATCATTTCGCGACATTGCCATATTTTTACTGAATGGATTTAGTAGAGAACATCCACGATAAAGTTCGCAACTTTCGGTGCTAAGAGAAAAGCCCTGCCTCTACCGGAAGTCGCCGACGATGACGTCACATGTTTGATGGCTCCTCACATATTCACATTGTTTTTAATGGGAGCCTCCAACAAAAAGTGCTATTCGGACCGAAAAAACGACGATATCCCCATTAATTTGACCGAGGATGAAAGATTTGTGTTTGAGGATATTGATAGCGACGGACTAGAAAAAAAAAAAAGTTAAAAAAAAACAAAACGCGATTGCATTGGGACGGATTCCGATGTTTTTAGACACATGTACTAGGTTAATTCTAGGAAATCCCTTATCTTTCTATTGTGTTTCTAGTGTTTTAGTGAGTTAAATCGTACCTGATAGTCGGAAGGGTGTCTCCATGGGTGTCTTGACGCGCAGTGTCTCAGGGGAGTAGACGGCAGCTATGGACGGCACAAGCTCAGCTTTTCTCCAGTAAGAACTAACTTTTTAACCACAATTTTCTCACCGAAACATGTGGTCGGGATCCATGTTCTTTTGACCGCGCTCTGATCCATAGTAAAGTTTCACCTCCATGAATTTTAAACAAGGAATCACCGTGTGTTTCTTTGGCTAAAGGCTAAAGCTTCCCAACTCCATCTTTCTACTGTGACTTCTCCAATATTAATTGAACAAATTGCAAAAGATTCAGCAACACGGATGTCCAAAAAACTGTATAATTATGTTGTTAAAGCAGATGACTTTTAGCTGTGTGTGTGTGCAGCGCTCATACTTCTTGCGTACACGTCATCATTACACAACGTTTCGAAGACGAAACTCCCGGGAAATTTAAAGTTGTAATTTAGTAAACTAAAAAGGCCGTATTGGCATGTGTTGCAATGTTAATATTTCATCATTGATATATAAACTATCAGACTGTGTGGTGGGTAGTAGTGGGTTTCAGTAGGCCTTTAAACAAGTTGAAAAACGTATTCGGGTGTTACCATTTAGTGGTCAATTGTACGGAATATGTACTGAACTGTGCAATCTACTAATAAAAGTTTCAATCAATCAAAAAAAGGCATATATGTGTCCTCCTTTTGGCATTTCAGAATATGGTCAGCCTATCTTAAAGGCCTACTGAAACCCAGTACTGCCGACCACGCAGTCTGATAGTTTATACATCAATGAAGAAATATTAACATTGCAACACATGCCAATACTGCCTTTTTACTTTACTAAATTACAATTTTAAATTTCCCGGGAGTTTCGTCTTGAAAACGTTGTGTAATGATGACGTGTACGCAAGACGTCACGGGTTTTTAGGAAGTTTGAGCGCTGCACACACACACAGTTGAAAGTCGTCTGCTTTAACGGCATAATTACACGGTATTTTGGACATCTGTGTTGCTGAATCTTTTGCAATTTTTTCAATTAATATTGGAGAAGTCACCGTAGAAAGATGGAGTTGGGAAGCTTTAGCCTTTAGCCACACAAACACACGGTGATTTCTTGTTTAAAATTCCTGGAGGTGAAACTTTCCTATGGATCAGAGCACAGTCAAGCCAACATGGATCCCTACCAAATGTCAACCAGCATGTTTCGGTGAGAAAATTGTGGTTAAAAAGTAAGTTCTTACCGGAGAAAAGCTGAGCTTGTGCCGTCCAAAGCTGCCGTCGACTCCCCTGAGACACTGCGCGTCAAGACACCCGTGGAGACACCCTTCCGACTATCAGGTACTATTTAACTTACTAAAACACTAGCAACACAATATAAAGATAAGGGATTTCCCAGAATTAACCTAGTAAATGTGTCTAAAAACATCAGAATCCGTCCCAATGCAATCGCAGTTTTTTTTTTCTAGTCTGTAGCTATCAATATCCTCAAACACGAATCTTTCATCCTCGCTCAAATTAATGGGGAAATTGTCGTTTTCTCGGTCAGAATAGCACTTTTTGTTGGAGGCTCCCATTAAAAACAATATGAATATGTGAGGAGCTGTCACGCCAAATTTCTTCCCCCCTACAAACCCCCTCCTCCCCCCATTTACTTCCGGGGTCATGATTAATACAGACGTTTTGTTAACGCTATATTATAAAAATATAACACTATATTATAAAAATATAACACTATATTATAAAAATATAACGCTATATTATAAAAATATAACGCTGCATTACAAAAATACAGACGTTTTGTTAACGCTATATTATAAAAAAAATTAAAAAACAATTTACAAACACAAGCTATGGGATGACGCATTTACTTCCGGGGTCACGTTTCCTCTTATGTCATCCCATAGCTTGTGTTTGTAAATTGTTTTTTAATTTTTTTTAATAATATAGCGTTAACAGAAACGGCCATATTTTTATAATATAGCGTTATATTTTTATAATATAGCCTTAACAAAACGTCTGTATTAATCATGACCCCGGAAGTAAATGGGGTGGGGGGGAGGAAATTTGGCGTGACAGAGCCATCAAACATGTGACGTCATCGTCTGCGACTTCCGGTAGAGGCAGGGCATTTCTCTTAGCACAAGAAAGTTGCGAACATTATCGTGGATGTTCTCTACTAAATCCATTCAGCAAAAATATGGCAATATCGCGAAATGATCAAGTATGACACATAGAATGGACCTGCTATCCCCGTTTAAAAAAGAAAATCTCGTTTCACTAGGCCTTTAAGGTTGATTGGGACCCAAATAGGATGTATATCGTTTTACCAAAGTGTATGGAGACGAGTTGTTATATTGCATGCAGTTATAATTAAAAATAAATATTATTTTGTTTATTGTCGTCGTTGGACTCTTACATGCAACTGTGCAAATGCAATCAACTTCGACAGAGAGTAGGCATTGTTTTCATTGTCACATGTGCGTCATCTGTTCCAGACCCGCCTAGTCGTGTTGGGCAACATCGCTCGATATCGCTGGAGAACACGGTGAATCACAGCTCGATTACTCGATACTTGATTAGAAGGGCTTTTGACAGCATTCAGTGCTTTTTTATTTTTTTCCTGTCCAGAATTGAGTCAGTTGTCAACAGGCTACGCGAGACAAGGAACAGTCGGACGGTCCACTAAAAGGACACTTTTGTACACATTGTCGTGTTGGAGGGAATTAAGTGGATTCTTTTAGATGCTCTGGGGTTCTCCCCCCCCCCCCCGACGGATCCAAATAAAGTTGCCTTCCCACGGTAAGATGTCTATTCCGAACATTTCCTCATGTCCATATGTGCAAGGTAATGTTCGACTTATGCAACGCAGTGATTCCAACTCCAAGTGCTTTCAGTTTCGCGTATTCACTGTCGAGTGTCAAGTTGAAGACAAAGAGAACGACTTGTTGTCAGAACTCTGATTTAACTTGAAGTGTGGCGCACATTTGTCAAAGAGGCAGCGGTTCATTTAGCAGTCTTTCAAGTGTCGATAATCGCTGCTATTAGAGCCCCGACGCATGATGTTTTACACACGTTTCATATCCGAAATTTTCCTTCCCCGAATAACATGGTTTGGGAAAAATCTAAAAACATTTTATTTTTCAGAATCCTCCCCGGAATATGGTGTGAAAGGAGGCTGCGCCGTGGGGGATGATGTGTGTTCTTCGCTGGATTGAATGGCACTGAGAATGCACAGTAAGCACTTTGCCAGTAAATGTAAACTCATTATCGATCTCTGTCAAGAGCTACAAAAGGCCCACATGAGGACAAAGTCCAGGTAGAGCAAGGGAGAGCGAGAGAGGAAGGATATAGTTGAGAAGGAGCCAGGACCATACAAGCGAAGCCTTGCTGGAACCCACAATGGTAAACTTGTGTGTTTTTAAAGGCCTACTGAAACCCACTACTACCCACCACGCAGTCTGATAGTTTATATATCAAGGATGAAATATTAACATCGCAACATGCCAATACGGCCTTTTTAGTTTACTAAATTACAATTTTAAATTTCCCGTGAGTTTCGTCTTCGAAACGTTGTGTAATGATGACGTGTACGCAAGACATCACGGGTTTTTAGGAAGTATGAGCGCTACGCACACACACAGCTAAAAGTCGTGTGCTTTAACGGCATAATTACACGGTATTTTGGAGAACTGTATTGCTGAATCTTTTGCAATTTGTTCAATTAATATTGGAGAACTCTAAGTAGCAAGATGGAGTTGGGAAGCTTTAGCCTTTAGCCACACAAACACACAGTGATTCCTTGTTTAAAATTCCTGGAGGTGAAAATTTACTATGGATAAGAGCGCGGTCAAGCGAACATGAAACACGACGGTTTCGGTGAGACAATTGTGGTTAAAAAGTCGCTTCTTACCGGAGAAAAGCTGAGCTTGCCCCGTCCATAGCTGCCGTCGACTCCCCTGAGACATTGGCGTCAAGACACCCGTGGACGTACACCTCCGACTATCAGGTACTATTTAACTCACTAAAACACTAGCAACACAATAGAAAGATGAGGGATTTCCCAGAATTATCCTACTAAATGTGTCTAAAAATATCAGAATCTGTCCCAATCCAATCGCATTTTTGTTGTTGTTTTTTTTCTAGTCCGTCGCTATCAATATCCTCAAACACAAATCTTTCATCCTTGCTCAAATTAATGGGGAAATTGTCGTTTTCACGGTCCAAATAGCACTTTTTGTCGGAGGCTCCCATTAAAATCAAAGAGCCCTCACACTTGCAACGTCATCGTCTGCGACTTCCGGTAGAGGCAGGGCTTTTGTCTTAGCACCGAAAGTTGCAAACTTTATCGTGGATGTTCTCTACTAAATCCTTTCGGCAAAAATTTGGCAATACCGCGAAATGATCAAGTATGACACATAGAATGGACCTGCTATCCCCGTTTAAATAAGAAAATCTCATTTCAGTAGGCCTTTCATTTCTGTACCCACATGATTGACGAAAGAACCAAAACGTGTTATTTCTGAATCGATTTCAGACATGGTGTGTTTAAAAACTACATTATAGTAGATACTAGGGTTGTATGTAGGACTGGGGGATATGGCCTATTTTTAATATCTCGATATTTTTAGGCCATATCGCGATACACGATATACATCTCAATATTTTGCCTTAGCCTTGAATTAACACTTGATACATATAATCACACCAGTATGATGATTCTATGTCCATCCATCCATCTTCTTCCGCTTATCCGAAGTCGGGTCTCGGGGTCAGCAGCCTAAGCAGGGAAGCCCAGACTTTCCTCTCCTCAGCTACTTCGTCCAGCTCCTCCCGGGGGATCCTGAGGCATTCCCAGGCCAGCCGGGAGACATAATCTTCCTAACATTTCCTGGGTCTTCCCCGTGGCCTCCTACCGGTTGGATGTGCCCTAAACACCTCCCTAGGGAGGCGTTCTGGTGGCATCCTGACCAGATGTCCGAACCACCTCATCTGGCTCCTCTCGATGTGGAGGAGCAGCGGCTTTACTTTGAGCTCCCCCCGAAGGGCAGAGCTTCTCACCCTATATCTGAGGGAGAGCCCGCCACTTGGCGGAGGAAACTCATTTCGGCCGCTTGTACCCGGGATCTTGTCCTTTCGGTCATAACCCAATGTTCATGACCATAGGTGAGGATGGGAATGTAGATCGACCGGTAAATTGTGGGCTTTGCCTTCCGGCTCAGCTCCTTCTTCACCACAACGGATCGATACAGCGTCCGCATTACCGAAGACGCCGCACCGATCCGCCTGTCGATCTCACGATCCAGTCTCCCCTCACTCATTAACAAGACTCCTAGGTACTTGAACTCCTCCACTTGGGGCAGGGTCTCCTTCCCCAACCCAGAGATGGCACTCCACCCTTTTCCGGGCGAGAACCATGGACTCGGACTTGGAGGTGTTGAATCATCCCTGTCGCTTCACACTCTGCTGCGAACTGATCCAGTGAGAGCTGAAGATTCTGGCCAGATGAAGCCATCAGGACCACATCATCTGCAAAAAACAGAGACCTAATCCTGCAGCCACCAAACCGGATCCCTTCAATGCCTTGATTGGCCTAGAAATTCTGTCCTTGAAAGTTATGAACAGAATCAGTGACAAAAGGGCAGCCTTGGCGGAGTCCAACCCTCACTGGAAACGTGTTCGACTTGCGGACCAAGCTCCTGACACTAAACATACAGGGAGCGGACCGCCACAATCAGACTGTCCGATAACCCATACTCTCTGAGCATTCCCCACAGGACTTCCCAAGGGACACTGCCGAATGCCTTCTCCAAGTCCACAAAGCACATGTAGACGTTGGGCAAACTCCCATGCACATTATTCTATGTGTCTACATTAAAACATTGTTGTTCATACTGCATTAATATATGCTAATTTTAAACCTTTATGCAGCGAAGGAAATCACAACTAAGTCAATTTACCAAAACTGTATTTATTAAACAGTTACTAAGCAGTGGCACAAACATTCATGTCATTTCCAAAACAGAAAATGCAAGATTGTCAGAGAAATTTTAAAACAAGCTATTAGTGCACTTTTTTGCATGATGTCACTAAGATGACATATCAAAACAACACTAAATTAAAGTGCACTTTTTGTACAGAACGCCACTACAATAGTTTGAAACAAATAAAGTGCACTTTAGTGCATGATGTCACACAAGATATTTCAATAAGTGTCAAATAAAAATGAGCTGCATAATAGGAAATCATATAGTGTTCGTCCTTCGCTATGTGGTAGGTTACTGCGGACATTATCTCCTTTTGTTGTTGACTATTTGTTTTCATACGGTGTTGATCTGGAAATGTTTGCCTCGGCATTTTGATGGTGTGGGCGTGTGGCACCGTGTGGAGATGTTGACATGCGCAGTAAGCACTCTTCATTCTCTAGCGGCTGGCTTTTCAAATGATGCAGTAATGCTACTTTTGGTAGCAACGATTTTGTCGCATACTTGACAAATTACGGCGTGAGAACGTATACTCAAATATCACAATATAGTTATTTTCTATATCGAGCGAGTATATCGATATCTCACCCAGCCCTAGTTGAACGGTATACCGGTATTACAGTGGCGGGCCATGCGTTTCCCACCTAGGCCTTCAGCGATGTCCGACTTTGATTGATTGAGACTTTTATTAGTATATTACACAGTACAGTACATATTCCATCCAATTGACCACTAAATGGAAACACCCGAATAAGTTTTTAAACTTGTTTAAGTCGGGGTCCACATTAATCAATTCTTGGTGTAAATGTATACTATCAGTATGGATGGATGGATGGGCATAATACAGTCATCACACAAGTAAATCATCAGAGTATATACATTGAATTATTTCCATTATTTTCAATCCGGGGGGTGGGATGTGGTTTAGGTTCGGTTGATATCAGCACTTCAGTCATCAACAATTATATCATCTGAGAAAAGGACATTGAAACACTGTAGGTGTGACTTAGTAGGATATGTACAGCGAGCAGTGAACATAGTGAGCTCAGAAAGCATAAAAACAAGTAACGTATATTTCGGATTCAAAGTCGCTCCAGAGTATACGTCGCACCGGCCGAAAATGCATAATACCTCCCCTCCTACCCACTACACTCGGACCTTGCGGAAAGAATGAGCACGTTCAGTGGAAGGCTCAGACTCCCAAAATGTAACACGGAACGACACAGAAGGTCCTTCATACCGACAGCCATCAGACTGTATAATGCTTATGTTCCTTCTTGGCCACACTTAAATGTAGAATATATTTATATTATTCATATATTATATGTATGTAATGTATGTTATATATTATTTATTATTGTTATTATTGTTTATTGTGAGCGAACTGTGGTGCGGAGTTTCCCCCAGGGGTCAATAAAGTACTTTCTATTCTATTCTACTATATCTATTCTATAATAAAGAAGGGAAAAAACATTTATACTTCGCACTTTGTGGGGAAATTTATTTGATAAAATCCAACACCAAGAATAGACATTTGAAAGGCAGTTTTAAATAAATTAAGAATAGTGAACAACCGGCTGAATAAGTGTACGTTATATGACGCATAAATAACCAACTGAGAAGGTGCCTGGTATGTTAACGTAAGAGTCATTCAAATAACTATAACATATAGAACATGCTATATGTTTACCAAACAATCTGTCACTCCTAATCGCTAAATCCCATGAAATCTTATACGTTTAGTCTCTTACGTCAGTGGTTCTCAAATGGGGGTACGCTTACTCCTGGGGGTACTTGAAGGTATGCCAAGGGGTACGTGAGATTTTTTTTAAATACTCTAAAAATAGCAACAATTCAAGAATCCTTTATAAATATATTTATTGAATAATACTTCAACAAAATATGAATGTAAGTTCATAAACTGTGAAAAGAAATGCAACAATGCAATATTCAGTGTTGACTGCTGGATTTTTTTGTGGACATGTTCCATAAATATTGATGTTATAAAGATTTATTTTTTGTGAAGAAATGTTTAGAATTAAGTTCATGAATCCAGATGGATCTCTATTACAATCCCCAAAGAGGGCAATTTAAGTTGATGATTACTTCTAGGTGTAGAAATCTTTATTTATAATTGAATCACTTGTTTATTTTTCAAGTTTTTAGTTATTTCTATATATTTTTTTCCAAATAGTTCAAGAAAGACCACTACAAATGAGCAATATTTAGCACTGTTATACAATTTAATAAATCAGAAACTGATGACATAGTGCTGTATTTTACTTCTTTATCTCTTTTTTTCAACCAAAAATGCTTTGCTCTGATTAGGGGGTACTTGAATTAAAAAAATGTTCACAGGTGGGTACATCACTGAAAAAAGGTTGAGAACCACTGTCTTACGTGAATGAGCTAAATAACATTATTTGATATTTTACGGTAATGTGTGAATAATTTCACACATAAGTCGCTTCTGAGTATAAGTCGCACCCCTGGCCAAACTATGAAAAAAACTGCGATTTATAGTCCGAAAAATACGGTAATCCCCCTCTTGTCCCCACAATTTCCCCCTCAGTATTCCCTTTTTTCTCTTTCTATCCCCTCCTGATCTGACCCGGCTGCACCAAATGATAATATAAATATATTTAATAAAGTCAAATACAAATGGATATAAGAGAAATATCCTATACTTCTCTTTTGTAAAGTAAATCTGAACATCTACATCAACTCTATGATTTGTCTGAGAAGCTGGACAAGACAAACAATAAAAAAATATCCTTCTTGTAAATGGCCTTGCAAATATATGTGTTGTCTTGTCTTAATCATAAAAGATGCAGACGAGGCGTTTTGGCTGAGTTCATAAAGTTTACTCCACAGCGTGTTCATCAAAAACATCCGGCTGTCTACATTCAACAACCTAAACGGGGCTACTGCGCATGCTCTTCTATACTGTGGCTTGCTGGGTAATGGGGTTGTTTTGTTGCCTAGCTCATAACATGACAATATATATCTGCCTTAGGCCATCTAGAAAGCCTTGCTGACAACAACTCGTGATCTGATTGGCTACCGCAACTGTCTGTCAAATGTTTGTGTCCGGTCCCTTAAAGTGCACGGAAGCCCGCATTGTTGTTTCTGAAGGCTCTGGGCAGACTTCGTACAGCATGGCAACATAAGCTACCTGAATTCTGATTGGATACAAACTCTAACCTAAAAACAACAGCGCTGGAAGGAGCATAATATGACATGAAGAGAATATGAATACTTTTAGATATGATTTCTGGTTATGTTAGGCTAGCAGAGCAGGCCTTGCTGGCCCTGACATCACACCACTGCTGTATTGGTATAGTACCGCGATACTAATGAATCATATTTGGTACTATACCGCCTCTAAAAAGCACCGTTCCCCCACCCGTCGTCGTCACATCGTGTCAGTGTCATGCAGACAAGCATGTTCGGCAGTGCGCAATCACGGAGTACTTAAAAGCAGACACGGTGTCGAGACAGAAAAGGGAGAACGGATACATTTTGGCTTAAAAACTAAAAGATGGAGGTGAAGTTCTGCCACTGAAACATCCTCAAGAAGAGGTGCTTTGGCTCATGTCTGTCCGCAGTCAGCACTGTTGTGTCTACATCAATTATCACTAACCCTTGTCTCCGTGGAGACAAATCAAATACATTTAATTAATGTATCCCTTTAGAACGAGCGATAGCTATACAAGCTTCACGATACACCGCAGTCATGAAGTCTATAGTTGACAAAGTTTAGACAATAATTCTTTATGTCCAAATCATTAACCATTACGACGAACATCTTGACTTTGAACACACTATTCACAAGTGAATGAAGGGCATACTGACTCAACAGCCATACATGTCACACTAAGGGTGGCCATATGTACAATGCCAACACTGTTATAAACCTGTGCCATATAGTAAAAGCACACTAAACAACAATGACAAACACATTTTAGGAGAATATTTGCACCGCAACACAGCACAAACTCTTCTTGGACGCTACAATATAAACAAACGCCATTGGTGGATCTATACCTAACATCTACTGTTATGATACTAGTACAAGAGCTTGTTTAGTAGATACTACTGTGATTACATCGTTATTTTTTAAGCATCACAAAATCTTCTTTCGTTGTTTAAAATTGAATATTATGTTTATAAACTCAGGAAATACGACCCTAGACAATTCAGGACTTTGAATATGACATACTGTATGTATGATGCTGTAATTACTTGGTATCGGATTGATACCCAAATTTGTGGTTTAGTTTAGTTTATTAAGGATCCCCATTAGTCTACACCGCAGTGGAGACTATTTTCCTGGGGTCCAGGCAAAAAACATCACACAACCACAAAACAAAAGATTAAAATGCAGTACAACATGATCCAATAATAAATTGTCATAATACAAAAATAGCAACAACAAAGAACCAAAAAATACTAATAACTTTTGTTACATAATAATTTTCCTACCAAAGATAAAAATAGCAATATAAAAATAGATATACTGTATACATTTTTGCAAAAATAAAACGAAGAACCAATGGCCTAAAATATACACATTAGTGTACCAAAGACGACGAAAAAGTATCATCCATCCATTTTCTGCTGCTTATCCCATAATCAATAGTGGTATCATCCAAAACTAATAAAGAGTATTAAACAACAGAAGAATAAGTGATTATTACATTTTATCAGAAGTGTAGATAGAAGATGTTGAAACAGAAAATAAGCAGATATTAAAAGTAAATAAACAAGTAGATTAATAATTCATTTTCTACCACTTGTCCTTAATAATTTTCACAAAATGATCGAATGATAAATGACACAATATGTTACTGCATATGTCAACAGCTAAATTAGGAGCCTTTGTTTGTTTACTTACTACTAAAAGACAAGTTGTCTTGTATGTTCACTATTTTATTTAAGGACAAATTTGCAATAAGAAACATGTTTTTAATGTACCCTAAGATTTTTTGTTAAAATAAAGCCAAAAATGAAATGTTTTGTGGTCCCCTTTATTTATAAAAGTACCAAAATACATTTTGGTACCAGTACCAAAATATTGGTATCGAGATTACACTAGTAGATACATTAGCCCTAAACCTAGCTTCAATTGTGGGACTAATGATAGGAGAAACTTATTTCACTCAAATATAGGCCAATGTTTCCCTTGAAACCAATCATGTAAAATCCTTAATGTGTGCATGGTTTAAGTCAATAGCAGAAATGGGTTTTAAAGGCTTGTCTGCAAGTAACCTGCTTTGCAAGTATATGCTCCAGAAAAACCTACCAACCCCCTTACTGAGCTGCCACTGCTCACTTTCATGTAACAAGATGTTTGACTTTCTCTTTTTGTCTTTTGGCCTTCAGTCTGTCCTTAGTTCTAAAAGGGCCCCATTATGCAAAACCAACTGTTGTTACGTATTGGTAAGAAATCAAACTGTCGAGGCATGGCCGAGATTTTTATCAAATAACATTGCCTTCTTTCATACTTTACACGTCAGCAGATTATCCAAACATGGTAGAAATGATCGCTCCATCGATCAAAGCTCTTCTGGTAAACCTTTACATAAAGTACCGATACTAGGGGTCGGTTATTTTGGTCACATAATCAACCATCAACCATCAACCATTTTGTGTGACCAGTTTAACAGTACAGATTATACATATACAACAATCATACACATTTACACACAAAAAGAAAAGAAAAAGAATGACCAAAAAAGGAATAGGCTGGAGCTAAGGCTTATATTTGCCTATCCTGTACATTCACTGAAAATAAGATTACCTGGAACATCAACGTTAAAGAAAAATCATTGGGATGAAAGTAATTGTTACTATATTTTATAATTTTCAATTATTTCACCTTTCAAGGTTTTTCTAAACCTTACCAGTACATGTTTTCAGCTCATCACTGAGCTTGTTCCACCATTTAACTCCTAAAACTGAAATTCATTCGTATTTTATAGTTGTTCTTGCTTTACCTATTTCAAAAATCAATATCCCCGTAAATTATATTTTTCCCCTCTTAATTTAAATAACCTTAGAATACAAGCTGGAAGGCTGTTGTTCTTTACGAGAAACATAATTTCCATTGTTTTTAAA
This sequence comes from Nerophis ophidion, assembly GCF_033978795.1. Classification (NCBI taxonomy): domain Eukaryota; kingdom Metazoa; phylum Chordata; class Actinopteri; order Syngnathiformes; family Syngnathidae; genus Nerophis; species Nerophis ophidion. The sequence goes on along the minus strand of NC_084630.1, from coordinate 17,903,791 downwards.
AACATTATATCTGAAAATTTTAACACATTAGAATTTATAAACAATGGATCGGTATGTTCATAGTAGCACGCTTTGTGTATTATTCTAATTACCCTTTTTTGAAGTTTAATTATTGGGTCTATGTTTGTCCTATAAACATTTCCCAAACTTCAACACAATATGTTAAATATGGAAAAATAAAAGAATAATATAACATATGCAGACATTTCTTATTCAGCATGTGTTTTACTTTATGAAGAATAGCAATGGATTTGGATATTTTTCCCTTTATATATTCAATATGCGGATTCCAACATAATTTATGATCAATTATTATTCCCAAGAATTTAATTTCATATACTCTATCATTCCCAAAGGCATGCTGTAAAAGTAAGCATGCGCTAAATATTTTAAAACCTCTTTTCACTTCGACACTTACCAAAGGTATGCAGTAAAAATTTGAGTGTGATGTAAGCTTGGACCTTAATCTTAATCTTCTTCCCTTTATGCGATTTCAAATTACCGATATTGAAATCAGCCTCCTCCATTTTGAAAATGCTGTCACGAGTTTGACCAGGCGGTAATACTAAGCATGCGCTAATTATTTTGGGAAGCGAGTTTGAGCCGGCAGTAATTCAAGGCAGGCGCATACTATATGCCCTGCGGCAATTCAAGGAAATACGGTAATTTTAATTTAGCTTCACAATTTGTCTTTGCACCACTAAACACCATAAATTTAGTTTTCTTATCATTTAATGATAACTTTTTAACGTCAAACCATTTTTTTAGCTGAATCAACTCAACCTCTATTATCCTCAACACTTCCTTAATACTATTTGTCACAGGCTGACGCAAATGTTCGTTGAAAGAAATGTTGAAATGTAATATTTATTCTGCACATTTTTCACCAAATTGGAAAACATTAGTAAAAGGGGGCCAGTTACTGGCTTAGAATGGCTAAAGTTATAGATGTTTGTTTCCAAGTTAAAGGAAACAGCAGGCTGTCTTCTAATGGATTTATTACAATCTTTGCAAGCTGTGTAATGTTTGCTGTGGTCTATAACTGCACAACAACTGTCAGAAATGCAGCCAATATTACACACATATAGTGTGTCATGAGACATGCAAATATAAAATGAATACACAGAGGACATAAGTAAAATGAATTTTGAGCTCAAATATGCCTACAAACAAGGCATAATGACGCTAGCCTAAATAGCATGTTAGCTTCAATTAACTTTCACTGACCAAATATGCCTGATTAGCACTCCAACAAGTCAATAACGTCAACAAAGCTCATTATTGTGGATTCACGCACAGCATAAAAAGTTTGGTGGACAAAGTGAGACAAAGAAGGGTGACATAAAACACGTCTTACTGTGGCAGCGTCAGAGAAAGTTGTACGTAATTAAACTACGGTGAGTTCAAGGACTGCCGTAATTAGTAGGACAAAATGGCGCTTAACAGATACTCTTATTAGTGAAGCATGTTCAAAAATAAACAGTGGTATTTCTAACAATTAGGACGGTTTGTGTAATGTTTGTCCTCAAGGAACCATAATAAAAGAAAAAAATTGTTTTCCCCCCATATTTTTACATTTTCATACATTTTTGAAAGAGCTCCAAGGAGCCACTAGGGCAGCGCTAAAGCGTCACATGTGGGTCTAGAGCCGCGGGTTGCGGACCTCGGACCTATACCATGGAGAAATCTGCTGACGTAAATAAGGCAAAATACATCACACTCCTCTGAAATTCAAAATGGCTCGCTTGGATTAAATGTGGAAGAAGGCAAGATGGTTTTACAAATATCTCCTCTATGCCTCCATGATTTTATTCGACATTTCTGGGTCTTATAGGGCAATTTTTCAACCTTTTTTGAGCCAAGGCACATTTTTTGCGTTTAAAAAATCCAGAGGCACACCACCAGCAGAAATGTATTAAAAACAATACTCAGTTGACAGTAAAAAGTCGTTGTCGCAATTGTTGGATATGACTTAAAAGCATAACCAAGCATGCATCACTATAGCTCTTGTCTCAAAGTAGATGTACTGTCACTACCTGTCACAGCATGCCGTGACTTATTTTGAGTTTTTTGCTGTTTTCCTGTGTAGTGTTTTAGTACTTTTCTTGCGCTCCTATTTTGGTGGCTTTTTCTCTTTCTTTGGTATTTTCCTGTAGAAGTGTTATGTCTTCCTTTGAGCGATACTTCCCGCATCTACCTCGTTTTAGCAATCAAGAATATTTCACTCGTTTTTATCCTTCTTTGTAGGGACAATGTTGATTGTTATGTCATGTTCGGATGTACATTGTCTTTGCTCCACAGTAAGTCCATGCTGTTGTCCAGCATTCTGTTTTTTTGTTTTCTTTGAAGCCAGTATATTTTTAGGGCCCGCCAGGCCCATTGCAAAAGGACTCCCCCTTTTGCAATGGGCCAAAGGACCCTATTAAAACTGTAAGGTTTTATTATTATTATTCTTTATTATTATTCCGCACCTTCGCACCCTAATTTGTACCCCCTTAACATGCTACAAAACTCACCAAATTTGACACACACGTCGGTATGGCAAACTTTCCCAACTTATTAAGCAACCAAACCCCCAAAATCAAAATTGCGCGCTAGCGCCCCCTAGGAAGAAACAAAAAACAGACTGCTTGTAACTTCCGTTAGCAATGTCGTAGAGACATGAAACCCTAAACTCTATGTAGGACTGACTTAGACCTACTTTTCATAATTTTACTTTCTAGGGCAAAAATCAACAAAAATTTAGCAAAAACCCATTCAAAGCAAAATTTTCGCAAAAAATGCTAAATATTAAAAACCAAACCCCAAAACTCAAAATTGCGCTCTAGCGCCCCCTAGGAATACAACACAGACAAACTGCTCCTAGGAAAAAAACTCAGACAAAACTGCTTGTAACCTCCGGTAGGAATGTCAGAGAGACTTGAAACAAAAACCTCTATGTAGGTCTCACTTAGACCTACGTTTTAATAATCGACATCCTTCAGCAAAAATCAACAGGAAGTTTGCTATTCCCACTTCAATACAACTGCATTCCTTTTACAATGCATTAGAGTCTCGAAATGGTGGCACAAAGGCGTATTTATAAAAATGCCCAAGCCACTTTACAACTGTTATTACTATGAGACTGATGTATAACACATGTGTTACAATTTTTTCTCTGTGTAATAAACCATCCATCCATCTGCTACCGCTTATCCGGGCTTGGGTTACGGGGGCAGCAGCCTAAGCGGGTCCGACCAATGCTGCTTGCAGCTTTAATTAGTTTTGCTCTGCATAGCCTTCCCTAAGCTTTAATGCCTTTTCTTTGGAGCACTCACCTTTTGTTTTTTTTTTGGTTTAAGCATTAGACACCTTTTTTTTACCTGCACACTGCCTCCCGCTGTTTCCGACATCTACAAAGCAATTGGCTACCGGCTGCCACCTACTGATATGGAAGAGTATTATACGGTTAATCTGCCGAGCTCTTGACAGCACCGACACTCAACAACAACACATCATTTTCAGACTGTAATTACTGGTTTGCAAAAAATATTTTTAACCCATATAGGTGAAATTAGATAATGTCTCACGTCACACTAGACTGTATCTCACGGCACAGTGGTTGAAAAAGACAGTTATAGGGATCCCAAATACACACAAACAGGTAACAACAGATATTAAAAGTTGGTTTTGCATATTAGGGCCCCTTTAAGTAATATAACGATTATTGATTGCAATGGTTTGGATGACACAAAGGGTGTCAAAGTTATGCTACATATGTAACTCAGATTTTGGGGCATGGTTTGGTTAATGTTGGTATGGTAATGGAAAAAAATACAAAACAAAACCCTTTTTGCTTTACTTAATTGTAAAATAAATACAAAACCCCACAAACTTTAAAATTCCTAAATGCTATACAAAAAATAAATATAAATAATATACTCTAATTCCCCTGTATCTGCGGGCGTTATATACCAAGACCACTAGGAGATTAATTTAATTCGAATTAGGACAGGTCCGACCGGTAGGAGGCCACGGGGAAGACCCAGGACACGTTGGGAAGAAAGACTATGTCTCCAGGCTGGCCGGGGAATGCCTCGGGATTCCCCGGGAAGAGCTGGACGAAGTGGATGGGGAGAGGAAAGTCTGGGCTTATCTGCTTAGGCTGCTGGCCCAGCGACCCGACCTCGGATGAGCGGAAGAAGACGGATGGATCGATGGATTCACATGTGCGAGTTGTCATTTTTAAACATGGCCAAATCTCAATATGCTGGATCATAAAACGCAACAAACGCAGCATCGCCACTGCCTCCTCTCCTCTGTCAACAAACAGTAAAGTGTCTTTTACAACACGGGTCAACTGAGACGAAAGTGAAAATCACGATAGAGGATGTTCTGTGTTAAGGACACGGAAATTAATTAAAACCCAGCGTGTAATTCAAAATGGGCGCCGAAACTTTGTTCCTTAATGGCACAGATACCTACGTTATTTTTCCTTATATTTTGGGGATCTGTCGATAAAGTCCCAAAAAGCAAAATGCAGTTTTTGCGGACAGGCAATACAAGGAAAACATTTTGGTAGGAAAAGATGTTGTTCTTCTTAAACACAAAAAAGGTTCTGTAAATTAACCAAAACCAGGGTCCAACAACTGAGGTACCTTGGGTTACCTGTATCATTACAACCCAACCTTTATTCTTTCTATAAATGCTGAGCAGACACTCAGCCTTCTTGGTAAAGCACCTCTTTTCTGGTTTAGCATTGTGTTTCTAGTGCAGCGAATTCAGTGGCACAGCCAAAGGATTTTGTGAATTTGGTCCCTGTTATCTATCAATGAAAGTGAGTAAAAATAAATGCATGGTGGGGCCTGTGGAGAAAATCATCCTTAAAAGTGAGTGCTCTTGGCTGTCAGTCATGGTTGAACTAACCCGAGCTCTCTGTTCTTTGAAAGGTAAACAGCTCACCTTCTAAAAATGCAGTAAAACAGGTAGTAGCGGTTTAGTTTCACTCAGAATTGTTTGCCTGCTTGTCTAATGATCTGACAACTCAGGCATACTCTGTGTAGGTGCATCTCAATAAACTGAAACATCTTGGAAGTAGGGCTAGGCGATATATCAAGTATACTCGTTTGTCTCTGTGCAATACAGAAAATGACTATATTGTGATATACAGTATATATATATATATATATATATATATATATATATATATATATATATATATATATATATATATATATTCATATATGTATATATATATGTGTATATGTGTGTATATAGATATTTGTATATACATATATATATATACAGATATACATATATATATATATACATATATATATATATCTGCTATGAGGTGGTGACTTGTCCAGGGTGTACACCGCCTTCCGCCCGATTATAGCTGCGATAGACACCAGTGCCCCCCGCAACCCCAAAGGGAATAAGCGGTAGAAAATGGATGCATGGATATATATAGGTGTGTGTGTGTGTGTGTGTGTGTGTGTGTGTGTGTGTGTGTGTGTGTGTGTGTGTGTGTGATATATATATCAGGGGTCGGGAACCTTTTTGTCTGAGAGAGCCATGACAGCAATATAATATTTTTTAAGACTGAATACAACTAAATGCGTGCATTTTTTACGTAAGACCAACATTTTTAGTGTATAATACGTCTCTAATTATCTTTAATAACATTGTTATTTCTTGAACAGGTGCGGTAGAAAACGAATGGCTGTATTAAAATGCATGAGAATGTTTTATATTTTGTACGTTATTTTTAACAGCGTGATTACCAGCGGAATTATTCATTACTTATCGTGTTAAGCAATGTCAGCTAAGATTTATCTGAGAGCCAGATGCAGTCATCAAAAGAGCCACATCTGGCTCTAGAGCCATAGGTTCCATACCCCTGATGTGTGTGTAAATATATATATATATATATATATATATATATATATATATATATATATATATATACACACACATATTAAAAGTGTCAAAATACATTTTGGTACCAGTGCCAAAATATTTGTATCGGCACAACCCTTATCTGTACACATACATAAACATACATAGTAGATCATGTCTACTTGGTGATTTGATAAGTAGCTCACCTGCTGGAAAAGTGTGAGCTCGCCTGAGGAAGGAGCACTGAAAGACACATGTGATGCGTTACAAAATTTGATCTTGTCGTCACATAGCCTGCAGCTTGCAACACAAACAACAAAATATGACTTGTCTTTAAAGGAAAAGATAGTTGCAGCAGTTTCAAACTGAGCATCATACTAGATTGATTTCTTATGGCTCTAATTTAAATGGCATGCCAAATTGTCAAGGACTACATTGTTCAGCTCAATATGATTCTATTCGCACTATGTTGAAGGGCTGTGAATCTTTAGGCACCACACGATTCCATTTGATTCTTGGGGGTAATGATACAATTCAAATTAGATTCTCGATTTAAACCGATCCTTGAATTTAAAATCAATACTTTTTTAATAACATTGGGTGCCAGTTCTAAGATTTCTCCATAAAAAAGACCAGAGATCTGATAATTTTTTATATTACCTAAAATAATGTAGTTTTGTAAAATAAAATGATATTCAAACATTTAATAAAGTCAAATACAAATAAAGCAACAACAGTGGAGTGTCCAGACTTTTTTTTTTTCCAGGAATGGCATTGGAGAGACGCCGAGTTCTGCAGGGTTGGCACGCATACAACAGTCAAAGTGTACCAAATATTACACAGTGTGCCTTTTAAAAGTATTTGGCAAAAACAAATACATTAACTGAACTGAGTAGAACCAAAATCAAAAGATGGTGGGACTAAAATCACGTTTAAAACAGATGGCAGGTAAACACTTTAATAAAAGCATCAATGTTCAAGTCCTTAGCTCTTTTGGGCTCAATGCTTAAAGGGGAACATTATCACAATTTCAAAAGGGTTAAAAACAATAAAAATCAGTTCCCAGTGGCTTGTTGTATTTTTTGAAGTTTTTTACAAAATTTTACCGGTCCCCGGATATCCCTAAAAAAAGCTTTAAAGTGCTTGATTTTCGCTATTTGCATTTCACTGTGACGTCATACAGTGCTGCCAATGTAAACAAACAACGGCGAAAACCACAGCAAGATATAGCGACATTAGCTCGGATTCAGACTCGGATTTCAGCGGCTTAAGCGATTCAACAGATTACGCATGTATTGAAACGGATGGTTGGAGTATGACAGTATTGAAGAAGAAACTGAAGCTATTGAGCGAATAGCTATTGACGCTATTCATAGCCATAGCATGGCCAAATAGCTGCGTTAGCATCGCAGGTAAAATGTGCGGACCAAACGATCAGGACTTTCGCATCTCGTGACACTGGAGCAACTTAAATCCTTCGATTGGTAAGTGTTTTTTTCGCATTAAATGTAGGTGGAAGGAAACGTAATATAGTTGCAAATGCATCTGCAGGTTATCCATACATCTCTGTTCCATGTCTGCTTTAGCACCGCCGGTAAACAGCATGTTAGCATCGATTAGCGTAGCATGTTAGCATTGATTAGCTGGCAGTCAACATCAACAAAACTCACCTTTGTGAATTTGTTGATTTTATAGTTGCAAATGCATCTGCAGGTTATCCATACATCTCTGTGCTATGTCTGCTTTAGCACCGCCGGTAAATAGCATGTTAGCGTCGATTAGCGTAGCATGTTAGCATCAATTAGCTGGCAGTCACGCCGTAACCAAATATGTCTGATTAGCACATAAGTCAACATCAACAAAACTCACCTTTGTGATTTCGTTGAATTTATCGTTGCAAATGCATCTGCAGGTTATCCATACATCTCTGTGCCATGTCTGTCATCGGCGGTAAAATGTGGAGACACTCCAGCACATTCAATGGGGCTCTGGCGGCAGACATTTTCGCATCTTCTGGCCAGTGGTGCAACTTGAATCCCTCCCTGTTAGTGTTGTTACACCCTTCGACAACACACCGACGAGGCATGATGTCTCCAAAGTTCCAAAAAATAGTCGAAAAAACGGATAATAACAGAGCTGAGACCCGGTGTTTGCAATGTGTTGAAAATGAAAATGGCGGCTGTATTACCTCGGAGACGTCACGTTCTGACGTCATCGCCACCAGAGCAATAAACAGAAAGGCGTTTAATTTGCCAAAATTCCCCCATTTAGAGTTCGGAAATCGGTTAAAAAAATAGATGGTCTTTTTTCTTTACCATCAACATATATATTGATGCTTACATAGGTCTGGTGATAATGTTCCCCTTTAAGATACCTGAATGGCTAAGCCTCGTGTCAACCATAGTTGCAAGTAAATTATATTCAATGAGCGTTGGTGCTGAAAAGCTCCGTTCACATGTAGGACTGTTTACAGGAATTGCTACAGCTATTTTACAAAAACTAAACAGTACATGGAACTAGAGATGTCCGATAATGGCTTTTTTGCCAGTATCCGATATTTCCATATTGTCCAAGTCTTAATTACCGATACCGATATCAACCGATACCGATATATACAGTCGTGGAATTAACACATTATTATGCCTAATTTTGTTGTGATGCCCCGCTGGATGCAATAAACAATGTAACTAGGTTTTCCAAAATAAGTCAACTCAAGTTATGGAAAAAAATGCCAACATGGCACTGCCATATTTATTATTGAAGTCACAAAGTGCATAATTTTTTTAACATGCCTCAAAACAGCAGTTTGGAATTTGGGATATGCTCTCCCTGAGAGAGCATGAGGAGGTTGAGGTGGGGAGGGGGTAGCAGGGGTGTATATTGTAGCGTTGCGTGAGAGTCAGTGCTGCAAGAGCTTCTGGGTATTTGTTCTGGTGTGTTTATGTTGTGTTACGGTGCGGATGTTCTCCCGAAATGTGTTTGTCATTCTTGCTTGGTGTGGGTTCACAGTGTGGCACATATTTGGGGCGGCATGGCGTAGTGGGTAGAGCGGTCATGCCAGAAGCCTGAGGGTTGCAGGTTCGCTTCCCACCTATTGACATCCAAATCACTGCCGTCGTGTCCTTGGGCAGGACACTTCACCTTTGCCCCCGGTGCTGCTCACACTGGTGAATGAATGATGAATGAATGATTGGTGGTGGTCGGAGGGGCCGTAGGCGCAAACTGGCAGCCACGCTTCCGTCAGTCTACCCCAGGGCAGCTGTGGCTACAGATGTAGCTTACCACCACCAGGTGTGAATGAATGATGGGTTCCAACTTCTTTGTGAGTGTTTTGAGTATCTAATAATAGAAAAGCGCGATATAAATTTAAACCATTATTATTATTATTATTATTTGTAACAGTGCTAAAGTTGTTTGTACGGCCACCCTCAGTGTGACCTGTATGGCTGGTGACCAAGTATGCGTTGCATTCACTTGTGTGTGTGAAAACCCGTATATATTATGTGACTGGGCTGGCACGCAAAGGCAGTGCCTTTTAAGGTTTATTGGCGCTCTGTACTTTTTCCTACATCCGTGTAGAGAGCGACGTTTTAAAACGGCATAAATTTTACTTTTTGAAACCGATAATTTCCGATATTACATTTTAAAGCATTTATCGTCCGATAATATGGGCCCTAGTGTGTGAATGTGAGTGTGAATGTTGTCTGTCTATCTGTGTTGGTCCTGCGATGAGGTGGCGACTTGTCCAGGGTGTACCCTGCCTTCCGCCCGATTGTAGCTGAGATAGGCGCCAGCGCCCCCCGCGACCCCGAAAGGGAATAAGCGGTAGAAAATGAATGAATGAATGAATATGGGCAGTCCGATATTATCAGACATCTCTACATGGAACATTTCCTGATAAGGTTGTAAAAACACAGTCAGAGCTATTGGCATGTAAGTTCCAAATAGAAATGGAAGGTGGTTCAATGGTCTTGGAAAGGCTTGCGTAGGGAAAGTAAAAGGCTCTATCGGTATCGACCATCAACATATCGCTATCAGTGTCAGTATCAAAGTATCGCCCGACCTTTAGTGCCAGCAGAGCAACAAATCTTTCGATATGGCTAATAAAGTGTATTCTTTGGAGCGTTACTTTTGAAAGCGCTTTGGTTTTTGAGTCCACCCTGAGTGAAGATTCTTACTAGTCCTCCTCTACTAGTCTTACTAGTTCTCCTCTACTAGTCTTTCTAGTCCTCTATTATGCTCTGACAGAAAATCATATCCACATCAATTTTAAAAGCGAAATATCACAGTTAAATTTATTGTAACTAAATGACTTATGCACCACTCAGTGAAGGACCATGGATGTCAGGATCCTGGCTGCTCATCATCAGTCATCATCAATCAAAAAAGAATGTCCGCCACCCGCATATGTGTGTGTCGATTAAGATTACATACCAATACGTGCGCCACTGTGCGTCGAATAACATTTCCTGACACCCGAATATAGGTGCGCTGAATCCAATGATGAAGATTGCCCGTTAATATGTGCGCACACTGCGCGCCATATAAGATTACTCAAAACTACAATAAGAAGTATAAACCATACAACTTTGAATATTAAGAGTATGTAAACCTTTCCGACCTTGTTTACTTCCATGACAATCTCCAGGCTCCTACGTTTCAGAAATATCCATCTGTCCATCCATCCATCCCTCCATTTCCTACCACTTATTCCCTATTGGGTCGCAGGGGGCGCTGGTGCCTATCTCAGCTACAACCGGGCGGAAGGCGGGGTACCCTGGACAAGTCGCCACCTCATCACAGGTCTCCGTCCATCCATTTTCTATCAATGTCCCCATTGTCCTTCAAGCAACTAAAATGTGTCGATTTTCATGTGAACTGTCAGTGTTAAATTATGTATGTTACCATTAGACAATTTTATAATGACCACATACCGTATTTCCTTGAATAGCCGCCGGGGACAATCCTGCGCTTATTCTAGGCATGCGGTTAAAGTAAGCAGGCGCTAATATTTTTAAAACTTCTTCTCACCCCTGCGCTTACCAATGGCATGCAGTAAAAAATTGAGTGTGATTAAAAAAATAATAATAATAAAAAATTATTCCGCAGCCCGGTGGTTGGGGACCACTGTTCTACAACATGTCATCGCGCCCACCTTTACGCCAGGCTATCTGCGTGCCAGTAGGATGCATCCATTTTGCTACTTCTCATACAAGATTGCAATGCATACTTAGTCAACAGCGATACCGTTTACACTGATGGTTGTGATATAAACAACTTTAACACCCTTACTAATATGCGCCACACTCTGTGAACCCTAACCAAACAAGAATAACAAACACATTTCTGGAGAACAGTGGCTCTGTAACACATTTTAAACGCAACATAAGAATTACCCAGAATTCCAATGCATCCATGACTCTTGGCTATGTTATACACGCGCCCCCAACCCCGCCCACCTCAACCGACGCACGGAGGGGGTGTTGGTGCTAGCGCGTGTATAATATAGCCAAAAGTCATGGATGCATTGGAATCTTATGTTGCGTTTATAATGTGTTACAGAGCCAATGTTCTCCAGAAATCTGTTTGTTATTCTTGTTTGGTTAGGGTTCACAGAGTGTGGCGCATATTAGTAAGAGTGTTAAAGTTGTTTTATATCACAACCATCAGTGTGTTCTGTATGGCTGTGGAACAAGACCCTTGGTTTACACATAGTAAAAGCAAAAAAAAAGTTCTCTGCCATTTTGAAAATGACGGTAGGGGAAGCGTCGCTCGTTACGTCACAAATTTGACCCGGCGGTAAAGGTAAGCATGCGTTTATAAAAATCTGAGGAGCGAGTTTTACCCGGCAGTAATTCAAGGCAGGCGCATATTACATGCCCGGCGGCTATTCAAGGAAATACGATGGTTCAGTTGGCAAGTGTTTTTGTATCATATATTTGAACTTTGTGTTTGTTTTTGATTAATTAGACTGAGTGTGTTCCAAATTAGTACCAACTATATAGAGTCTGTACATGTTCCACTCATGTAATAGGCATGGTCAGTAACAAATGCTGTGTAAATTGTTCTGTATTATACGCCAGCTCGCACTTTAAAAACAAAACTAATAGTAATCCATGTATTTTAGACCAATGATAAGTCATTATTTGGCGTACCACTCTTTGGAGCCCAAGTGCAACACTTGCCACACTTTAAAATAGCTTTTCGCAAATATTTCCGCCTCTGAGTGGGGTGGCACCTAGAGTGGCCTATCAGACTCTTGGGGTGGTACGTGCCACTCCTGGCCACACTCTAGACACGCCACTGGGCAACAAGAGAAGTATCCAACTCTTCTCTTTTCTAAAGGGGCGGTATAGCTCGGTTGGTAGAGTGGCCGTGCCAGCAACTTGAGGGTTGCAGGTTCGATTCCCGCTTCCGCCATCCTAGTTACTGCCGTTGTGTCCTTGGGCAAGACACTTTACCCACCTGCTCCCAGTGCCACCCACACTGGTTTAAATCTAACTTAGATATTGGGTTTCACTATGTAAAAGCGCTTTGAGTCCCTAGAGAAAAGCGCTATATAAATATAATTCACTTCAATTCACTTCAAAGTAAATCTGTCCAGCAGATATGGGCATCTACATCAACCATATGGTATGGCTGAATATACATTGTTTTTTTCTTTTGAATCGATTTTTTATTTGTTTTATTTTTATTGATTAATGCCCGTTACAAATTAGAATTGTGATTTATTCAAAAATATATATATTTTTTACACCGTTACTACTTTGTTATGGCAAATATTCAAGATATGTAATATTGGTAGTTTCTCTTTGAAAAAAATGTAAAACGTCATCTTATTGTTTTCTCTCTATGGCAGGCCTGAGCAATTATTTTGACTTGGGGGGGGCACATTTAGAGAAACAAATGTGTCTGGGGGGGCCGGTATATCTATTTTTAGGAACACTAATACAAAACCTCACAATAATGTCTGATTGAATGCTAAAAACGTTATGACAGATCGCCTTAAAAAACGGAATGGAATTTTTACATTTAAAAAACGGAATGGAATTTTTACATTTTTCTTTGAACGATAAAACAGAATATTGACAAAATATGAATGTCACACCCCCCTTATGATCGACATATTTTACAAGTGAAACGCAACAAAAATGCAACAACAGTGAAATATGAATGCGAAGGGTACACAACAAACCCACCTACAATCTAATATATCTGATATTTGCTGAATTTCCCACAGGGGTCAATAATGTACTTTCTATTCCATTCTATACATCACTAAGCTTTGGAACTTTGTTGTGAAAATCTCCTGCTGCGTCTGTGGAAACACTCCCCACCCACACTGCTTGGTGCCTTGTCTGAGCTGCTGTGACGTAGATGACCATAGTAACTAATTAGATGACCATAGTAACTATATAGATTACCATAGTAACTAATTAGATTACCATATAAACTGATATATCATCCATAAGCGCAGATTCCAACCATTGAAATACTTTGTATAGTTCAAGACTTACGGTAATTTGAAATAATCACTGCACATCATAATGGCAGCTACACTCTCCATCTTAAAGATCTAAAAAAAAATTATTAACCGGCCGCATGTGGCCCCCGGGCCTTAATTTTTCCTGCTCTGTTCTATGGTCTTCTCGAGAAATTATTTTGAATAAGATTATATTTAAAAGGGAACTTATTATAAAATATTTACTTTTTAATTGTTTTAAAAACATATTTGGGTCTCTGGAGAGCCTAAATATAGCCCTTTGAGATGCAGCAAGGCAGAGGGGTTAGTGTGTCTGCCTCACAATACGAAGGTCCTGAGTAGTCAGGGTTCAATCCCGGGCTCGGAATCTTTCTGTGTGGAGTTTGCATGTCCTCCCTGTGAATGCGTGGATTCCCTCCGGGTACTCCGGCTTCCTCCCACTTCCAAAGACATGCACCTGGGGATAGGTTGATTGGCAACACTCAATTGGCCCTAGTGTGTGAATGTGAGTGTGAATGTTGTCTGTCTATTTGTGTTGGCCGTGCGATGAGGTGGCGACTTGTCCAGGTTGTACCGCGCCTTCCGCCCGATTGTAGCTGAGATAGGCACCAGCGCCCCCCGCTACCCCAAAGGGAATAAGCGGTAGGAAATGGATGGATGGATGGATGGAGATGCAGCAACTCGGTCTCGGTCTACATAATCCATTGCAATACAAAACAGCACAACCTCAGGACCAACAGAATACAACGGCAATTTGGATTAAAAAAAAAAAAAAAACATCTATCCATTTTCTACAGAATGTCTGTCTCGGAGTTGCGAGGGAGCTGGAGCCTATTCCAGCTGCACTTAGGCGGAATGCAGGGTACACCCTGAATAAGTCATCCCTTCACAGGTAGACTGACCACCATTCACACTCAGACTCACACACTGGGGAAAATATAGTGTTGTCAATCAGCCTATCCCAGGTGCATGTCTTTGGGGGTGGGAGGAAGCCAGAGTACCCGGAGAGAACCCACACAGTTACATAAAAAAACAACATAATCAGAACAAAAACATTTTGCACTTAAGTGGTAAAATACATTTGAAGGTACAAAAGAGTTGATGGACTTTTTAAGGTTATTTTAATCAGATGTAAAGGAACAAGCGGTAGAAAATGGACGAGATGGATGGGGCTTTGAACCTGAATGACCTGTGAACATATTAGCGAAAGCATCACAGTAAATATGCCAGAATTAGCTATAGTATTACATTTGATCTGTTCTAAAGCATGCACCAATAAACATAAATTCTAAAACAGGTCAACATAAATACTCATTAACTAAGAGTGCAAGTTGTACCTTTGTACAAATCTGGTTTCCGTTTACCACTGTTTCGTTTAGTTTTTTTGAAATTGTGGTATGTAGACATACGCAATGAGATTTTGATTGTATGATAACCTTAAGCAAAAATATCATAGACGCAATGAACATTTTAGGGTTGTTAGATCCTCAAATACATGTTTTGTCAGTTCTCGATGAACTCTTTTTAATTTTATCTTTTGCTCTTCATGACAGACATAAACAAAGGGGAAGGACTGCAATGACTCGCCAGCCCCCTAACCATGCAGACATCACTTACTCTACAGACAAAGAGCCCCCTGTGTTGGCCCCCAAGCTCCAAGTCCAGAGATCAGATTCAAATCAGACAATTACTATTCACTTTTCAGCTATTGGGAAGGAGGAAGAGGATGAGGAGGAAGAACCGTACTCAACATCTGTCTCCTCCACATCTACCGCTCAAGATGAATCAAATGTTGTGACAGCCATTGAGGCAAGTGAGGAGATGTTTGAAGCAGCACAATTGAACTCTTCAGCCGAGGATGCACTGATACCCAAATTTCTTGGACATTCTCCACTTTGTACTTCTCTAGAAAACAGTTCAACGAAAACTTCATTACCACAAAAGGGCTCCAAGTCTAATTCAACACCAACTAAATCTTTGAGTTTTCCTCCTAGCGACAAGCCCGTTTCGAATATGGTTAAATCCTTGTCCTCTGAAATTGAGTCCAAGGATGGAGGCCCTTCTTTTACTGCCCCCACAGTAAGACATAAACATCTAATGAAATCACTGGTGAAATCCTTATCTTTAGACACACCCCAGGACTCATCCACACTCTCCCGCCTTTCAGAGACTCGCCTGAATCTGCAAATGTTCAAACAATTCACTCAGTCACGGTTGCAGACTGCTTCAGCTGCGGCATCAGCTGATGACTTAAAAACTGCTCCTCCATCTGTATCGACCTCACCAGATAGCCGCAGCTTCTTTAACGTCTCTGAGGTCGAAGCACGATTTGAAGACACTAAGCGCCGTCTGTCCGAGGCCATCTATGAACCACTTCAAATCCTGAGTAAGATCATTGATGAAAAGAGCAGTAGCAGCAGTCTCAGTAGACCAAAGGCTCTGTCTGCTAGTGCCTCTGAGCCCTATAACCTGACATCTGCCATTGGGCCCCTGGAAAGCAACAACAACTGCATTAAGGAAGAAGATGGCACTGACGTGGAGGGTGAAAGCCTAAATAGTGGAACCTCTGGCCTGGCTGAATCTCATGTGGCACTTCCTTCCGACACGAAGAGCCCAAATAAATCATCATCATTACCCATATCTTTGGATAATTGTTCCATGTCGGCGCTTGCTAAACAGGAGGACGAGGAGTTTTGTATTTTGTACAGTGAGGATTTTGAAAGTTACACTGACACTGACCTAGGAACTGGTAATCAAACTAAAGTGCCTTTAAGTCGTAGTACTGAATCATCCGGCGAGATTGAATCAGAAAGTATTGTACAAGCACCGAGTGTTCCACACTATACTCTTTCCATCCTTACAATACTGGTTTATGGGTATTTTATATTGCCCTTGCCGGACTACATTGGAGGAATACTGCTTGGAGTGGCATTTGGATTCTTTGTTGCCATTGGAGTTGTGTGGCTGACAGGACCAAAACCTTCCAACGGGTTCCTCCGGCTTTCCAAACGTCATAAAAAATGGTGGAATCTCACAAAGTTGGACATTGAAGAACCTGCAATCTTCAGGGTCAGTCAATATTTATTTCTTATTCATTTATTTTAATGTGGTTTCAATTTATTTTGCAATATGTTTTTGGCACAATAGATAAGTAGTCAATTTACAGCAGTTACTTATTTAAAGCTCTCTCAGGTCTAAAGTGAAGTGACTTAGTGCATAGTAGTAATTTAAATAAGCACCAAGATTATCCTTGTCAAGACCTTTACCCAAAATTACGACACTCACTCGCAAAAATGTATAATTTCAGCTGTGACATCAATGTGCCACCCCGGATCGAAACAAAACATGCTGTTCAATGTCTCTCATGACTGATTATGGGGATTAATGCATACCATGGGGATATCAGTATTTAATCCACTGATGATTTACTCTTTCCTCATTAAAACAGATGTACAAAGTCCAAAATTGCTATAGTAGGTTCATTGTAACAAAGCAATAGAATGGGAACAAATATCTACAAAAAAAATACATCAGATAAATGTTATATGAAATTGTATTTTAATGTGGTAAATTACAATTCCATCCACTACTAACCAGCAAGCATTCAGACCCTTAGACTGGTTTTGTATTCACGAAACACACACATTAACCATGTCTTTTTACAAAAGTACTCCTAATCTACAGGTACATGAAAAAAAGTCACAGAAACAGTCTTATACATCTCCAAAGTGTTGACCTCGGGCACAAAGTTGTAGACCTGCTTAAGACTGGAATTAGCTCAAAGGCCATCAGCGAAAAGCTTGGTGAGAATGAGACCACTGTTGGTGAAATTATTTGAATTACACAGGAGGAGGTTGATAATTGTATCGAGGAAGCTTGGGCTACAGTCATAAAGACAATCAGGCCTTTTTTCCACCAACAATTCTGGCACGTTAAATTCCTTGAACTGTAACTTTCTGGAGATATGTGTAGTTTCTGTTTCCATCGCACTTCACAGTTCATGGTAGTCTATACAAATCAGACTTATGAGGGGTGGAGGAGTATTTCAGTATATTTCCACATTATTTCCATTTAAATAAACAGACAATATTAAGTCAGATGTATTTTACTAAAGGGGGGGGGGGGGGGGGGGGGTGATGACCAAAAAGAACGCGGAGTTGGAATATAATTACAACACTTTATGTACATATTTATATACATATTTACATATTTATATGATATGTAACTACACGCTCCATTCACAGACAGAGTCCCATTGCTTTTATGACCGGTCGAGCGAGTCAAAAGCCCCCAAAAATAATAATAAAATATTTAAAAAAATATTATTTTAAATTTTTTTTTTTTGGTTTTGTTTTTTTTTATTTGTGGCAGCCGTAATTCTTTCGTGGCGGGCCGCCACAAATAAATGAATGTGGGAAACCCTGATATGATTTAAAAACTAAGCGTACCAAATTTTAAATGAAAAGTCGGGCTTTTGTCTGCAGTGTAGAACACAGTCAGATAGTTGTCCCCTTGTAAATATTGAGTTCATGAGGATCAAGCAAGTCCTTATGGTCTATTTCAGATTACATTTATGTGTTTAGCTCACAACGACCATCAGATTTAGCGTTCGCTTGTTAGTAGTAGCATTTGTGTGTGTGTGTGTGTGTGTGTGTGTGTGTGTGTGTGTGTGTGTGTGTGTGTGTGTGTGTGTGTGTGTGTGTGTATATAAATGTATATATTAACTGCAATGCAATAAACTTGTGACTCCAATGCTTTCCAAAAAGGGTTTCTCCCCCAAGTTCCTAGTAAGATTTTTCTTTGTTATTGAACCAAATACAAATGTATTATCTAAAACATTTTCTGACAATTTTTTAAATTCAGTTTTTTCTCTGTTTCTCTATGATATTTGATTGGCTAGACCTAAAACATCAGCAGGGGATAAAATACCCAATGTATTTCTATAAAAAATTGGCTTAAAAATATTTTTGTCAAACAATTTTTTTATAATATTAAATTGACATCTCCCATTCAGACATACATGTACTAATGTCAAATGTTCTTCCTTCTTAGGGTTGGATGAACGAGATGATAAACTACGACCCTGAAACCTACCATGCCACATTGACGCACTCTGTGTATGTTCGCCTGGAGGGCTCCATCATTCGCCTTTCCAAACCAAACCACAATATTGCACGGCGTGCCACACACAGCGAGTCAAAACCTGATGTCACGTACATCAGTCAGAAGATTTACGATTTAACTAATAGCAAAGTATGTCAATGAATTACTTGTTTCCTCTAAAAAACAAAGTTATCACAGTTTTATAAGTTTATCTTTTTAGTGTTGAGACATATGCTCTTAAATTATGACCCCATTTCTGATAGATGTAATACATTGATTGGTCACTGGGTGTACCATCGCTTGTAAAAATTAATCTCCTCGTCTGAACTCCTCTTTTTCCTTGGATGCTTCATTAACATTGTATGTCGCGGCCGTAGTTATAAGACAGACATACACAGCGATACACCTGGCTACTACAAACCCGTTTCCATGAGTTGGGAAATTGTGTTAGATGTAAATATAAACAGAAAACTATGATTTGCAAATCATTTTCAACCCATATTGAGTTGAATATGCTACAAAGACAACATATTTGATGTTCAAACTGATAAGCTTTTTTTTTTTTTTTTTTCAAATAATCATTAACTTTAGAATTTGATGCCAGCAACACGCGACAAAGAAGTTGGGAAAGGTGGCAATAAATACTGATAAAGTTGAGGAATGCTCATCAAACACCTATTTGGAACATCCTACAGGTGTGCAGGCTAATTGGGAACAGGTGGGTGCCATGATTGGGTATAAAAGCAGCTTCCATGAACTGCAAAGTAATTCACAAACAAGGATGGGGCGAGGGTCACCAGTTTGTAAGCATTTGTTGAACGGTTTTAGAACAACATTTCTCAACGAGCTATTGCAAGGAATTTAGGGATTTTACCAACTACGGTCCGTAAAATCATCAAAAGGTTCAGAGAATCTGGAGAAATTACGGCACGTAAGCGATGATATTATGGACATTTGATCCCTCAGGCGGTACTGCATCAAAAACCAACATCAGTGTGTAAAGGATATCACTACATGGGCTCAGGAACACTTCATAAAACCACTGTCAGTAACTACAGTTGGTTGCTACATCCGTAAGTGTAAGTTAAAACTCTGCTATACGAAGCAAAACCCATTTATCAACAACACCAAGGAACGCCGCTGGCAAAGTGGAAAAGTGTTCTGTGGTCTGACGAGTCCACATTTCAAATTATATTTAGAAACTGTGGACGTGGTGTCCTCCGGAACAAAGAGGAAAATAACCATCCTGATTGTTGTAGGCGCAAAGTTCAAAAGCCAGCATCTGTGATGGTATACGGGTGTATTAGTGCCCAAGGCATGGGTAACTTACACATCTGTGGAGGCACCATTAATGCTGAATGGTCCATACAGGTTTATTATTAACATATAGCCCCTGCTTATTTCAGCAAGAAAATGCCAAGCCATGTGTTACTACAGCGTGGTTTTGTAGTAAAAGAGTGGGGGTACTTTCCTGGCCCGCCTGCAGTCCAGACCTGTCTCCCATGGAAAATGTGTGGCTTATTATGAAGCGTAAAATACGACAGTGGAAACCCCGGACTGTTGAACGACTAAAGCTCTACATAAAACAAGAATGGGAAAGAATTCCACTTTCAAAGCTTCAACATTTAGTTTCTTCAGTTCCTAAACGTTTTTTGAGTGTTGTTAAAAGAAAAGGTGATGTAACACAGTGGTGAACATGCCTTTTCCCAACTACTTTGGCACGTGTTGCAGCCTTGAAATTGTAAGTTAATTATTATTTGCAAAAAAAAAAGTTTATGAGTTTGAACATCAAATATCTTGTCTTTGTAGTGCATTCAATTGAATATGGGTTGAAAATGATTTGCTAATCATTGTATTCCGTTTATATTTACATCTAACACAATTTCCCAACTCTATACAGAAACGGGGTTTGTAAATACATTAACAAGTACCGGTAGGTAAACAAGGAGCTTGAGTAAATTAGTACGTCTGAAACGGTGTTGTTGCTTTAAATGTGCCCGTTGATACCCCGTGAGCCAAATCCGACCCAGAAATAACACAATGCCTGCCCCCGACCGAGTTCAGTTAAAAAATTGAGGGACAACATTTTTTGCATCAAATTCCTAAAAATAATAGAGTAGTCTTGATTTGTTTTGGAATAACTTAAGCCCCTGTTGACACCTTGGCAGATCCTTGCATTGACATGTTAACCTTGGTAGCAAACTTCAAACACTGGGGTCCATACTTGCCAACCCTCCCAAATTTCAGTGCCTCTCCCGAAAATCTCCCGGGACAACAATTCTCCCAAATTTCTTACGATTTCCAGCCGGACCTGAGTGAGGACACCCCGTCGTAACGTCCACTTTTCCTCCATATAAACAGCGTGTTGGCCCAGTCACGTTATAACATCTACGGCTTTTGGAGCTCAGTGCGCAACTGCACACACAACAGGAGGAGACTATTATATATATGTCTCCATTATCCATAGGTTTATCTATAACCCATAAAGTAGGCAGGCACGGAGCTATTACTCAGCGTGAGCGTATTCCAGCCGGCACGTTAATATACTGGCACACAACATCCGGATTCCCATCATACATTGTTTCAAAACTACGGCAAGTAGTAATGTCCAATAAAAGATAGTGACAGAAAATAGAACGAGGATGGACAAGTCAACCCTAAACTCACTCCTTTCCTGCAAATTAAATTTCACAGATGCTGCCCATACCTATGCCCCTTCAAAGGCTTTGCTACTGGTTGCAAAGCATTGCACTTTCAAATACAACAATGAGTAGAGAGGAGTGTTATGTGTGTGTATATGTG